>NC_064533.1:46188428-46488428 GCF_023856365.1 Brienomyrus brachyistius | reverse complement strand
GCGCTTATCCTTTAAGCTTAGCAGGTTGCCTGTTGGGGTGAATGAGCCTCCTCCACCTGACCCATCCCCAGCCAATAGCGACACGCGGATTACACCTGGGAATTCCTGGGCGTAAACGTCGAAGTTAATAATACAGACTACTCTGTCAAAATAAAGACGATCTGACTCAAGACTACAGTGTGGCAGCAATCGTTCTTATTGGATTTGTTTTAGCCACATTAACTGAAAGGTCATGTAAGCCGTTTGCCATGGTGGGAGTTGGATTGGGCTTTTTGTGGGCTGATCCTCCTGCTTATTAAATATGCATATAAAACAAAGGCATTCCACATCACTTCCTGCTTCTCATATTGCAGTTGCTGGGTTTGCACAAAAACTCCCAGTTTCATTATGCTCTTTGTGTAATACAATTATACTAACCCATTCACATGAGTGTACTGTGTATTTTCTGGTTAGCGTGTTCTGTTTTTTCGATTGTCTGGCATACATTTGCATTGAAGGAAGCTATTTGCTCTGTGCAGAGAGTGCCTGTGCAGTGAAGCATTGGATTTCATTCTTTTCCCAGTACATTCATGCTTATTTAGAAAGGGCTTCAACACTTCAGTACCCACGAGACTGTCTCATTGCAGAAGGGTGTTCTTTTTCATATATATTTGATAGTCGTGGAGGATTATGCTTTCTGTTCCTTATTTTTTCAACTAATTAACCATGAGAAAATAAGTATCTTTTCCGTGGTGGTGGTGGCCCTGCTTAATGTTGGTGTTCGATTCTGTCTTTAACAACAAAGCATGTTATCTCAGCCTTGTCACTTGTTACCTGAAGCAGTTTGTGACTTGTAGTAGTGACAGTCTTTGCAATAACTGTGATGACAGTTCTGAGGTTGACCTCTCAGCAGTGAGAAGTAATGTGTATATTTAAAGATTACCGTACAGTTACACACTAACTCTGGACTATGGAACGCTGGTTCAAGTTTAAGAGAGGGGGTGGGAGGTTTGGACTGGTGCAGGACAGCTTAACTCCAGCCCGACACTCTGTAAGTTATTCCCATCTTTAGGATTTCAATAATGCAACAGTAATATGAGAGTTCTTGAGTGCTCTGGAATGAGGAACAGTAGGCCGAGATGTTTTGGGTGTGGTTTAGGACAGGCAGGCTGCACCTGGGTCACACATTCATGCAGGATTTTATTGTGATAAGTTTCTCAGAAGCTGGGTTGCAATTGATTGTCTTTATTTCAATAAATTCTGTAGCTCAGCAGCAGGATTTGGTCTGGAGAAATTATGTTAGACTACAGACAACATGGCAAGAAATGCATCTCTTGAATTTTTTTGTGGGAAAATAATGAAAGGGCTTTTCAAAGTAATGTGATGTTAACTATAGAATTCATAAAATTTAAAATTATTGTGGATTAAGTATAATAGAAAATTTTGCAGTTGGTTTAAACAGAAATTAATTCCTTACCATTTAAACTGCAGTGTAGCTGGGCTGAGGAAGGTGAAACTGCGGGTTTATGTCCCTTGGGGTAATGCACTTAATTTTAAAGGGAGCCAGAGGTTTGTTTGTTACTGTTCTCTGGTGGCTTCATTTCCGAGAAACGCTTTTCCCCCTCCACAATAAAGGTCGAAACAGTTTTCTCCTTTTTGTCGGCAGGTGGCAGCATTTTGCGTGAAGTGTACAGCAACCGTCAATGCACCTGCATGAATATCATGGATGTCTTTCTGACGTCGGGTTGACGAACTATATAACTATAGTTATTATTTCTACTAAATTCTTTTGTTCTAAGGCTTTGTATATAAAATTGTGACGTTAGAATCTGATGCAGAATTGTCTAAAGGGTAAATAAGCAAAAGTGGTTAACGCGTCGTACAGATTAATAGGTCATTCCTCCTTACTCCAGCCGGTTTTTCCCGGTATGCACTTTGAATGTATTATGCTAAGTATGTCGGCTGAGCTCCAGGTGGGGGCGTTCCTGAATAAATTAATATAATTACCTACTCTCTCCGCCAATGGGAAACCGCAGAGTGTTGCGAGTTTTTTTTCCCTTGGATATATTATGCAAATATGGCAGAGGCTGCAGATTTTCAGCACGGTGGAGATGAGCTGACCTTGGATATTCTTTGTGCTGCGTCGGTAGTTGTGCGGGTTCCCCTTGGATGCTTGTTTTTCTTCTGTCTGGAGACCGATTTCACCCCTCAAAGCCTCTCCAGATCCGACGAAAAGAGAATGTGATTTTGATTAGAGTTCAGAAGACGTTTTGTTTGCTAGCCCGTTATATGGACGTAATAGCATGAATACTCCATGTTATCCAGTGGCGATGGATCTTGGTGTTTGCCAGCTAAGAAATTTTTCGATATCATTCCTGTCATCGTTGCTGGGCACAGAGAGTTCGCCTCTCAGTCTTGATAATAGGTAACGTCAAATTTACATTTAAATATGCAAAGTGTGAATAGCCGCAAATCTTGCGTGCGAAGGGTGCAGCGATGATGAATACTGTAATGTCACCTTTGTGGAATTAGGCGTTATGTAGCAGTCCGTCGAAACGTACCTTTCGCTTGCGATTTGTAAAGAGGAAAATGTACCGTTTTGCCGGGATGCTTGGAGGTAACAATGCTGTAAAAACAACAAGCAGGATTTGAAGTAGCTTTGAAATTGCACTGAAAGTTGGGGAAACCTTGGTTTACCTTTTTTAAAAATGTATCTCATATCTGATTTTATAAATGGATTCTAAAGTTGTCTGACCTGTGATATGAAACGTTCAGGCGGCAGTAGACTCGTTAACATCACTAGGTCCGCCTTCTGTGCTTTGTAAAAACCACCGCATTGACTGTACGTCTCGTGTAATGCTCCCATCGTTTTTAATCTTATCCCACTTCACGGCACTTGCTTATTTCTGTTTGATATATCTATGCTGTCCATTAATGCATTTGTGTTTTATTTTTAGCTCCTCCGGCGCTAGTGTGGTGGCCATCGACAACAAAATAGAGCAAGCAATGGTAAGTGTTATTAGTAAATATATATTCAATGATGTATTTTGCTAATCACTGCATTTATATGAAGATGCTTGTTTTATCTGCATATGCCCCCTCCCCTACCTAAGTAACATTTATTCGATTTTACGTTTTGATTTTTTGATTTTCATTAACATATAAAATGGTTAACGATGTTTTTTTTTATTATATTTTGGACTTGATCGTGGGTTTATATAGGCAGGTATTCGCTTTTCTCTCATATCTTAATTTGGCTGTTTATCCAAGCGTATTTTTAAGAGGCGGACCGCCGGAGTGACAGTTTCAGCTAGTTCATAGCTACGCTCATATTCTAGATGACCAAAGCTATTTAGCCAATGACGGCAATGTATGTTCTGGATTATTTACAGGATAGCAATTCGACGTAAATTAATTTCGGCTACATGTTTTTTTTAACTGAATTCAAGTTTGGGTTATACTTTCTGAAAGAAATGTGCTGGTTTAGACCTACGGTTTCTGTTTCCTTGGCAGTCCTTTTGTTGTTGGATCTGCGCCTGAAGAAACTCACGCGATTCTGCCTCTTGCCGACTGTTGCTAGGCAAACTCCGAATCTTTGACATGCGGTTATAAATAACTCGCCTCCTGATTGGCTGCCCTCTCTGGAGGCCGGCCATTTTGTTCTTTTGGTGACGCGTTGTATTGGCGTAATGAGGAGGGGTCCATCTCTGCGGAGAATTGCCCTGTTTTCTATCCGTCTTTACGCAGTGCCCTGCACCGTTGTTAATTATTCGTCATATTTTTTTCCTGTTTTGTTTTTTCTTTCTCTGTTTTCGAGTAAAGATGGGGAAAATCTAGAAAATACAACCTCATACCTATCCAATAAATTAAATCTGTAATAATAATAATATTAAAATATAATAGTTATTCATACGTATTTCTATAATATTTTGTATTAATATTTGAAATAAAATTCTTGAAGACCAATGCTGAATTGTGCTTGCTATCTCTCTTTCCAGGACCTAGTGAAGAGTCATTTGATGTATGCCGTTCGGGAGGAAGTGGAGGTTTTAAAGGAGCAGATAAAAGAACTGATCGAAAGGAACTCGCAGCTGGAGCAGGAGAACAACCTGCTGAAGAACCTGGCCAGTCCCGAGCAGCTCGCACAGTTCCAGGCGCAGGTGCAGAGCAGTTCGTCCCCGCCCTCCGCGCAGCAGCCTGGGGCAGCCACACAGCAGGCCGCGCCGTCGGCACAGCCAGCCTCACAGAGCTCCGGAGGGTCGGCGTAGCACAGTGCCCCCCCCCCCTCCTCAGGGAGATGGGCGCGGAGACTGTAAATGCACTGGCCCAGAACGAGAGAACGGACGAACATGCTGCAATCATGGGAGGATCCATTTCCGATATTTGCACATATTTAACGTCGCAAGTGTTAATATCTCGTGAGACGCTTTACACACTTTAGACAATCGTCTTCAATAAAGGGATTGCTGGCAGGTGATGGACATTACCAAACTCACTGGACTGCTGAGCTCGTCATGTGTAATTTTACGTGGAATCAGCTTACGGAATCATTGTGCCTGCATCTTAGGATTTCAGTTGATGTCCATTTCAGTGGTGGCTCTGGAATCGTACGAGTGTTGCCATGCTTCACTTAATTTTCTAGTGTAAATATATACGTCTTTTCCAGGCTGTGAGCGAAATCTGAGCAAGCACCTTCTTGCAGACAAATGTGAAGCATTTTCGATGACTATCGACAAAAGATTAATCCTCCTATTTGATATTAGGAAGACAGGATATTTGTGGGATCAATGTTTGCATTTATTATAATCTTTATGTGTAGACCAAGTGGATCAACCTGCGCGAAGAAATTAATTTTCTGTATCTGACTTAAATTTCAAATTCACACCTTTCTTAGTACGATGCTGCTTCTTACCTAAGCCATGAAATCAGGTTCTTGAATCCGAGGCTAAAGGATTTGGGTGAATTTCTGTGCAGGTTGTTAGGTTTATGTATATTTATGTATTTAGTGTAAGTGCTCTGTAAAATAGTAATAATCAGAATGAAAGACAAGTAAATATTTAGGTTGTACAAAATGAAGTTACAATGTAAATGGGCTTACCTGAGCAAGTTTGGATGATCTCTAATGCTGTAAATCAGGTATCTAGCTATTTCCAGCAATTTAGGACATTTGACAGCGAACTGTAATTTCTTGGTTGCTTTCAAATACTACTGTAAACCATTGTTCATTTGAGAAATTACAAACATATGCTTTTACTTTTGACAGTGAAGCACTCCACATTTTTCACAATTAATCCACTCTTAGCATAAATCAGACCTGACATGGGTTTTGCATATATGTGAAAGCTGTATGCCTATGTTTTGTGCATGTTCCTCAAGGCAGAAAAAGTAACCATAATTCAATTGCACTTGACAGTTGCACTCAACTTCAAAATAAAAGAAAAAAAACCAAAACTAGTTTTCACGTGCTTCTGTATTTGTAAAGTTTGAACTTCCTAGAAGGCGTTTGGAAAAACTTGTTGATAATCTTGCAGTATCGATGTGTCCTGACTATAAGTGTGGACCAAAAAACAAAACTCCATTGTAAGTCAGTATATTTACAGGACTGTGGCGTTTGCAGTCTCACATGTCCCCTAGTACTTTATTCTTATCTCCTTTATACTTAAATTTGGAAGAATGTAGGAATTGCCTTGAATGGTAGACATGTATCGTTATGTAGCTAGACCGGGATGCCATAGTTGCAGCCAGGATGATGTGTCAGCGATGATCCTCAAAGCACCGGCAAAATTTGGCATAATCTCAATGAATCTGGAGCTGTACTAAGGGAATCTAACATCTTGATTTTGCAAGGAATTCCAAGTGACGAGCTGCTACTCTGGATGTGACTATGCAGCTGCTAGCAAGAATTCATGGTCTAATGACTTGAGGCATAGGAGAGGGTGGATGGTGTAGGTGTACCCCAACTGAACGGATGACAATATGCCCTGTGGATTAAAAGGCTGTTTCTGAAGATTCCACCCCAAGAGTGCTAACAGGGATGAAGTACGCTAATAACTGAAGATAGTGTGATGTCCTGCCGGATTCACTCCTCCTCCTGCTTCAGTGAGTGGCTGTGCTGGGATTTTAACTTTGGTCTCAGGGAGCTGGTAGCATCCAGATGTCAGGTAACAAAAGTCCATTAACTGAGGACAATAAAATTCGTCCAGCACTCTTCTAAGAAACCTGTCATATGTCCTTTCATATGCAACCACAAGCTAGGTGTGGCAGCCATTTCGTACAGAAATCTGGATAAAGGATGATGGTGTGTCGTGAAAGCAGTCATGCGTCACTCCTGTTAAACTTTAGCTCGCGGTCAAGGTTAATACCTGTGCGTCACAATTTGTTGTAGTTTTCCTAATATAGTCTACGTTGGTCGTTGGCTATGCTGGCTTCTGTTGCATGCATCGACAATGGATGGTTTTTAAATGCCAACATAACAATGGGCACGGTCTTTGTGGCTGAAGCACTACATAACATGTTTGAACGATGACGGTCAATTCGGTGTGTCTAAAGACTCATCTTCAGTGGGGCTAGCTTCGAACCCGGGTTTTGAGGGAAAAAAAAATATACAACAAAGTTGGACAGGAGGGTGCCTCAGTCGATATTGCTGTTGCCTTAATGGTTTGGGGTTAGAATCTCATCTATGCTGTGTATGGAGTCTGTGTTGGCTCCTTATCTCGTGGGTTTTCTCCTGCGCTTCAAAGACATGCACTTAGATTAACTGGGGCTTTTTAATTGTTTGCAGTATGAGCCCTGTGACTGGTATCCCATCCAAGATTTAATCTAGCCTTGTGCCTTATGCTGCCTGGGATCGGCTCCAGACCTTCCCATGACCAGGATAAGTGGTTAGAAGACTGATGGATGCGTGGAAATGTGCTTAAACATAGATTAGTCTATTTCACGCATTCCATACCTGTGCAGTGTCTCGTGCAGTATTAATGGCTGTTTTTAGATGTTCTAAAATAATGCAAACAACCTGCTCCTCCAAGTAGTGAATCATGTGTCTGCAGCACACAGACGTGGTCAAGAGGTTCACTCCTGGGACTCCAGTGATGCACAAGAGACGTCCAGTCAGATGGCAACGAAAATGACATTTCTGGGTCCAGAAACAGAAGTGAGACAGGAAGGCCACAAGTGCAAAAGTAACAGCTCAGTTCAACAGAGGTGTGTGGAATGGCTCCTCTGCACTGGAAAGACACCTACCCTTGAATTGGTTCTAGAAGCAAAAGTGGGTCCTACCCATTACACTCTAGGTGTATATAGTAATATGGCCAGTGACTGTAAGTTTTTAATCCATATTGAAATATAAATAAAAAAATCTGTTATCCAGTACAGGAAACCTGCAGCCTGTCTCAGTAAGCATTGGGCATGAGGCAGGGTATACAAGTCACAGAAATATTACTTATTCAGGACAATTTACAGGGACCAGTTCACCAAACTTGACCAAACATGCAGACTTCACACATAAGCCTGAGACACAATTATAATCCCCCACCTTGCAGGTGTAAAGACTACCATGCTAACAACTAACCCAGCCAAAGTGACAGGTATTCCTTTGTGTCTAGGGATGAATATCAATATGGGAGAGGCAGTGTTGAATAGACATATCAAGTCTTGTAGCTAGAGGGACAGCTGGAAACGTAAATGACGATATACTTCACGCAGGTATCTTGCAAGATCTGCTTAGGGCTGCTTTGTGAACCGCAGTGTGGGAGAACTTCTTGCAAAACTTTCCTGAAAATCTTATCGAATTAGTGAAGGGTACAAATATCTCAGCCATAACTCGTGTTTTTCTGAATAAAGGTCTCAGTCTATCCACAGGGTTTACTGAGGGAGATATATTTTACAAAACCTGTGGTCGTTTTTTTTTTTTGTACATCTGGAAAAAAAGCCAAAATAAAGATAGATGCTTGTGGTTGTAATGATGATTCCTCTTTGGCTGATGGCCGATCTACAGTTTCTTTGTCTATACAACACATATTTAGTTTTATTACCATGTAAAGGAATGAAAATAAATCTTTCCCACAGCAGCAAATATGTGAAACTCACTGATTCAGACAACTAAATGGGAATATCCATGTTCACTATTAGCCCTCTGAGGATCAGGACTTTAGCTGCAGGAAGGGTTTGTCTGCCTTAACAATCCACATAGCTATGCTGTCTGGAAAATCAGCTCCTGCTTGGGTTTCTCTTGGAAAGCAGGTCTGTGAAAAGAGGCCAGACAAACTGCAATCCAACAAAAATCCCAGAAGAAAGGTACTATGAAGAACCCGTGTATCCTGCCATCTAAAGGGTTACCATGTCTCAGTCCTGGAGTCATGCCTGGGGGTGGTGCTCGCCAAGTAACCCAGCCCGCCTCGAGTGTCTGCATGGATCCCTTATGTAGGTCCACCATCTGCAAGATGAAAGGTGGGGCTCCAGTGCAGTGCCATTTGTGTGGCAGGTGTGTGGAGTAAGGACTTCTGCTTCTCTGGTGGGAAAGTAGGCTGAGCTGTTGTTGGAAATGGTATTGGTTAGATATGTTCAGCCTTATGTCCATGCATAGGATGGGCTCCAAAATCAGACCACTTAACTGGGGGTGGAGTCTCACCTATTCTGGAGTTCCCCATATTGGGTGGAAGTAAGAAATGCTTAGAAGTCCCTGGCTGAGGGCTTTATAATTCCAATTTGTCCTGGTGGACCAGATAGTTGAGTGGAAAACTGAGTGAAGTTTGTGTGTAACCTGCCTTCTTAGTGATAGTGGCTGCATACAGATCCTATGGTCCTATAGGGAGACTCCAGTTCTCATGCAGGACAACAATGGAGATACCTGAAGGGGTGTAATTGCGCAGAATGGTGTCCCGTAAACCAAAATGGTCCACTGTTACTGGGCTTCTGGGCAAGTAAGATTGTCCATAAAAAAAAATCAATGTTCAAAGACGGGGTTTGGCATAAGTGCACATGGTAGCACAGTACCCCAGGCCAGAGGTCAGTGAATTACTCAGTTGTGTCTTCTGATTGGACATTGAAGTGAGGCACCATTGGTAATCAATTGGGAGAAGGCCAAATGGACCAGGATGACCCAGACGAGCAGCTGGTTGCTGGGGATATCTGGCTAGATCTTCTATGAGAGATGAATTCAACTCACGCCTCCTTTTCCGGAGTTCCCACATACTGAGTGAGGTCGGGGACATTAAGTCTGAATGGACTATGTTCAGGACATCAATTGTTAAACTGGATGCTTGAGTTGTGGCCAGTGAGGCAATCAGTGCTTGTATCCACTGGTAGGCATCTGTGATGAGGGAAACTGTCAGGCTGAAGAAGGAGGGGGTTTCTGAAAGAGCCAGGCACCGACAGGCCAGAAAGACTGCAGGGAAGTCGGAAACAGAGACCAAAGCTTGTGCATAGGAAGAGTTTTGAGAGGTCATTGGAGAGATAACTTTGGTGACCACAAAGATGTTTTGTCAAAATGAACGATTCCTCAGATTGGGGAGGTAGGGCTGTGTTCAGCCAAAATGGGGAAGTCCTGACCAACTCTTTAGGGTTGTGAGTGACTCTGTGAGATAGGATGCTACTTCTGTGATCGGAGAGTGACTGATTCAAATCACATGACTGGTCTCCATTAGGCCCTAGAACAAGGCCCTTTACGCCAATTAGTTCAGGGACTCACTGAGCCTGCCTGAATGGGGACGTAAAGTCACTGGTTCAAATTCTTTGCTTCAACAAGTGATATTCGTGCATATTTTGTAACCATTGTATGCTTACCTCTAATTGCTCCAGGGACTGGTGGACCCTGTTTCCTACTTGTGGATGATTTTAGATATTTAGCATTTGTTAAATGCATATAAATAAAATATGCCTTCATTCACGAAAGAACACTTTGTTAACTCAGTAGATATGTCCTCTCACAGCAACAGCAACTGAAGTTGCTATAATGGTCTGAGTCCTTCATAGTGGAAAGGCTACAGGAGTACATAAAATCTGCACAGAGATGCTGAAAACAGTGAATGGTGATGTAGCTTCAGTGTTGCATGGTAGGTGGGTGAAGTATCTCTGGACTACCGAACAGGTGATATTCCGTATTATTATGGGTTCAGAAGAGGAACATAGGAAAATCAAAATTCTCGACACCAGTGAATAACATGGGGAACTCCAGCCTCTATCTTTTGCTATTTGGCTCCTGTGTTACTTGAGCAAGACTTGTGTCTAACCATTTTGAATACCCTCCAGCAAGCACGCATGTTGGCTGTACGCCTGTTTGCGATTTTCATGGATGGGATATCAAAACACAGCTGATGGGGAGGCGTCATGTGACATCTATGCTTTTTTCATATATTGTTACATTTTTGGCCTCATCCAACCAGGACCTCCAGCACAGAGTGATCCTATGCCAGATGTGAAGTGCAGAGATGAGCATCAGCGTCTCCAAATCCATGGCTACAGTACCTCTGGATCCTCACCTATGGACATGAGCTGTGGGTTGAAAGAACAAGGTCATGTGCACAGGAGACCAAAATGAGGTTTCTCTGCATGGTTGAGTGACTCACTCTCTGTGATGGGTTAGGAGTTCGGAGACCCAGAGGGACTTCGAAATAGAGCTTCTGCTCCTTCAATTCAAGAAAAGTCAGCTGAGATGGTTTGGGCATTTTATAAGGATGCCACCTGGTCAGCTCTTGGGCATCTCTAACAGGATGGAAGCTAACAACTGGCATGGGAAGCTTGCAGGAGTTTTACCTACACAAATATGTTCCGGGGGCAGAACAAAAAAGTGATTTCTCTACAATCAGATTGTAGAGGAGGTGGTTCTTAGCAACTAGAGGATGCGAGACCAAGACATCTGATTGGTTGTTCCTGCCTCCTCTAGTTGCTTGAACCCACCTCCTCTACAATCTGATTGGTTATCTCTCTGAACCAATCATTTTTCATTCTGCTCTTGATTTTTTTTTTTGTGGAAGTAAAACTCCCATGCGTGGTTGGGAACATCTGGGGATTCAAGAAAATGAGCTAGAGTCTGTGGATGTGGGAAAAGGGATCTGATGTGATCTGTTTGGCATGTTGATATCACATTCCTCATCAGCAGTGGTTCAAAAATTACAATTAAATGCTTATCCACCGTGGTGACCACACTCCGCCAATGTGTGTGGAGTTTGCATGTTCTTCCTGTGTTTGCACCATTTTCCTTCAGGTACAGTATACAGATTTCCTTCTGCAGTCCAAAAGCATGCGGGTAGGCAAACTGGCTTCTCCCAAATACCAGTAGTGTGTGTATGTATGCATGTGCGCCAGTAATGGACTGACATTCCAAACAAGGTTTTCTTCTGTATTGTGCCTTATTCTACCTGGGATAGGCTCAATGCTCAATGTGACCCCACACAGCGTAAGTGGTATGGAATATCGATGGCTGGACCACAAAGTTGTAATCTTTTAGAATTTCTTCTCCAGGGGCAAATTCCTAATTTGTAGATGTCTGAGAAAATGTATCACTTAAAAATAGGGCTTTTGTGTTAAATTCTGGGAATTTACAAAGGATGCTGTTCCAACAACCACCCAAGTAATAATCTCAAAAAGTGACTCCAGGCACCACAAATTGACTTTACCATTTAATTGAAAAACATTTTCACTGTGCGCACAAAATTTATAAACAGATTATGGCACATATTTAGAGATTTGCTTACTTAATGGCACAAATGGACGTTAAATAGGTGAAGGGCAGCACACACGCAAACGGCTAAAGCCAACCGGAATCGCTCCGGTCGGTAGAAAAGCCCCATGTCTCTTTAGCCGAGAACGCAATCAAGCATGATAAGGAACGCGTCATGAACGAGAGGCCACGCGCTGGGACCCGCTCCTGCAGCAGATTCTAGTCTGAACCTCTGGTCTTCCTCCGCGCTGTAACCGTCAGCCCTTGGTCCAACGAGGAACGCAAGAGCTGCCCATTATCCAAGTCCTGAGCTCACATGCCCATCCTGATACTTTGAATGATCTGAAAGATGGCTATAATAGGGGGAGGAAGCCAACGTTACCAGCCAGATAATGAACGCCATGCATCAGAACACAATGCAACCGGGATGATAATTCAATTTCCTCAATAAGACATTAATTTACACTGGTAATTTTGAAAAGGCTTACACTGATAATTGGATTAGTAACGCATTGCACAGGGAAATTAGAAAGATGATGGCCTTTTTTCATTGTTAATCGTAATTATTAAAATTAAACACCAAAATAAAGAATAGAAAACCATCGTGTAAGAATTGAGTCCATGATTTAGATCAAGAAATGAACATGCCTAGTAGGTTTTCCTTGAGATAATGAAGTGTGTGTTTGTTACCTGATCCACAGACAACAAACACAAACAGAGCCAGAAGCCATGGTCCTACTGGGTATTTCTCTTCCTGCGGTCTCTGTAAGACAAAAGCCCAACAATTAGTGAAGCTGATTCTTGGCTATAATTACCTGCATTTTTTTCTCTAAAGGGCCACTGAATTATTATCTACCAGTTTAATCCCCCATTAGATGCAGATGTTGAACTTCTAATCACTATGTAAACTAGCCTTAATACAGAATCCTGTATAGCCATTTTATTTGGAAAATAACCACATATAAGCATTTCATCTGGGAAAAAATTATGCATATTATCCTCTTCCATAGATTTTCAATACACTTATGCAAGCATTTTCAGGGTAGACCGATATTTCAGATTTAATTTAAGTACTGGCACATTGTCTTGCTTATTACCCCTAATATATGTAATGTGTAAGATATAATTGCATATATTGCTAAAATGTCATTATCAGTACTGCTGACTCTCTGTTTTACCAGAATGATCTGTTATTTAATTAAACCGTGTCAGATCTGGTGAAGATTTTAGTTTAGCAAAAGCTACCGTCTAAAGATTTGCAAACCCCCCCACATGTCCTAGTTCTTGCCTGTAAAACGCATTACGTCACTTACAGTTTCACTGGAGCCATTACAGGGTGCCAGTATATCGTCCCATGTACACCTATATATAACATTTAGACGTGGCACATTTCCTTAGATTCGTGCTTTGCCTCCATCGGAAGTAAAGTCACGTGTCCCTTCAGTTCTTGATAAATATGCTATTGATCGTATAACCATCACGGCACTCTCATCGGTTTTCACAATTATAAATTATTACCAAGGATCCAGTTTCCGGTGTTACGCAAATAAAGATGTAATGATTTAAGAAAAGGAAATTATAGGGTAGTAATGTATATTTCTGTGTCGCCTTCGAGATTTTCGAGACACGGTTATCATTGGCTCTAAATCTGCACAGTGACACACTTAAAATCATATTTATTGACAGTAACTCAAATGATTAGATACCGCACAATATATGCATGCAAATATTTATAAATATTAAATACATCGTTTCGATGTTTCCACATCAGTTATAGTGACTTAGACACATACAATGAAAAATTAGGTTAGAATTTTTTTAATATCTCTGTATATTATGGCAAACAAAGTAAACGAACAGAAGTCATGCTTCATTTATGATTTTCCTGTTTAATGGTGATCTTAGGCTATGTCAGCTCGTAAGGACAATGTGCGTGTTTGAATACCAGGCAGCATACATATTTCACTTATAGCTTATCGAACACTTTTTCAGACCCAATAATCTCCCCAAAAAGTAATATATTAAACCATCAGTATCCATGTTCGTTCAGGTGCAATGAAGACGACCGTGGAGATACGGGATGAGGGGAAGATCTTGGGGAGAAGCAGACGAAAGACGCAATGAATCGCCGCGATCCTTCAAAGGGATTATTGGCTATGAAACGAAATTCATATTATGTTATATTCGACAGAAAACAGACTGATCGCTGACTGGTAATTTAACAGAAGCGTGATCGTATTCCTTCCATTTTAGATGCGAACTAGACTTGATCCTGGGAGGAAAACCAATTTCTTACCAGTGTCTTTGCAAC
The DNA here is from genome assembly GCF_023856365.1 of Brienomyrus brachyistius. NCBI lineage: Eukaryota > Metazoa > Chordata > Actinopteri > Osteoglossiformes > Mormyridae > Brienomyrus > Brienomyrus brachyistius. The sequence goes on along the minus strand of NC_064533.1, from coordinate 46,474,482 downwards.
GTTGCCTCTCTGCGTGATGTTTTTGCTATGTTTCTCGTTTGCCATTCGGATCCTTTGCTTTGCTACCATCTTCCAAGGAAATAAAGATATTAATATGTAGCCAGTTGTTTTATTATAAGGATGGCGATGATGCTGGAACCGCTACCCCAGAGCACCTACTAGTCGATAGCGTAACATGTAATGGACGGAAGTACGCTTCCATAGCCTGGTGTCTGGAAGAGGCGCATTGGACGCCTTTATATTTATACATTAATACATTTCTTCGCAACCATTTGCAGTGGTAAAGTCTAGTCTACATGTTCTATATATGCTATTCGTTTATGAAAACTGGACAGTAAGGATGAACACAGATAATTAATTACATGATATATATTCAGGGTTTGTCCTCCATTTGGGGTCTTTCCTGCATGTGGGATCTCCTTTTAAATCCACCACTGCATGTCAAAATGGCCAAAACGCTCTATATTTGTTTTATCTGACCAATGCACCTGGTTCCTTGAACACAGCACCTGGTAATCTTTACCTCCTGACCCATCCCGTTCACTGTGTGTGGGGGAGGAAGGATACCATTGTGTCACCCAGGCTAGTTTTGTACTAAACTCTTAATTTATGGTTCCTGGGGTCAAGTAATTATTATTTTCTTTTTGTTTGTAAGTGTTTTGTCTCTTTCTATGCTGATGAATGAATAGATTCACGTGTGTTACCACACTTACACACCCCAGTCCAAATTTAGTTTGATTTAATTTATAAGAATCTGTCACTGTCAATAATTTTGAAGGCAATGTTTCAAATTTGAAATTTTGAAGTTTATATCAAATATAGTTTGTTTTCAGGCAATAATACTGGTCATTAGCTGCTTTGATATATTTCTGAAATATTGCTGGCCATATTTATCATGTCATAATTGTTCTAATTAACTGTATATATTTAGCTACATAAAGTTTATTGATTTATTGAAATTTTATAGTTTTTTTGCAGGGGCATTAAAGGCGACTATGCAGACATTTAATAAAAAATTTTAGGTAACAAAGCAATAGAAATAAAAATGAACGTAACACTACAATAACAAGTATATATTCTCCAGTCTTCTTGGAACAAAATATCAAATATATCGGACTACATAGTGGGGTGACTACTTCGAATTATGACACTGTTCTAGAGACAGCAACTGATTCTGTGGGCTGGGAGTTTGTGTTTGTCCGGAAAGTCACCAGTTCGAATCGTGTGGTTACGATGATGGTCATATTACTGATGGGTCCTTTAGCAGAGTCCTCAGCAAGGCTGCTGGGAAATTGGGCGGCTGTGCACTGCGAGGGGAGCCCTCACGTGTGTGTGTGTGTGTGTGTGTGTGTGTGTGTGTGTGTGTGTGTGTGTGTGTCTCATAGAAGAGCAAAAGTAATGATTTTCTATGTACTAATGCTTCACCAAATGAGAACAATACCATGATTCGATATGACCTAAATGCGTTTTTGTTCACAAGACCATAAGTATGGTATTTGTGTTCTTGGTATAACCAGGGGAGCTGCTGGAGAGTTCTGGTCCCACGAGAGCATATCATACTGGGGCCCCTAATCCTGACCAATCTAATTATGTGTTTTAGGGGCCCTGTCACTCAGGGGCCCACGGAATAGTCCTGCCTTTCCTCCCCTGTATAGCACACCTGGATATCACTGTTGCACTTGCACCCATTTTCTGTGACCACTAATGCAGTATGGGCTGCACTGGCCTGTACTAAGGAACGTGGGGCTACCTGTAATGGATCCCCGTTCATCCAGGCGGACTCACTTGCAAGCTGTGGTCAAATTAGAGACACCACTTCAGTTAACACCACGCCTTAACCACAGCAGGAAACACACACAAACACAGAATCGACTGCCAACAACCCTGGAGATGCGAGGCTTCAGCACATTCTGTTAACAAATTCTGTTAATATCTGTAGCAGTGGTTAAGACCAGAAATCCATTTTCTAATCAAATATTGATTTAGGAAATATTCATATTACATATGTTTTTTTTTTGCATTCTAGTGGTATTGAATTTCTTATAATCTTAGCTTGTAGATTATTAGATTTAAAAAAATCAATTTCTAGACAAATAAGCAGGTTCCTCGGAATATTTTTTTAATTGCTAGAATTTATAATTTTATTTGGTTTTATTTATTTAATCTAAAATTGCTTAAATCAAATTCAAAAAGGCACCAACAATAATTAGTTTTTGAGGGACTAAATCTGCATGAATTACATGTGTCTTTATACAAGATGAAATACTGGCACGGAAAACAATGCTTCAATGAGCTATAGTAGGTTTCCATAGTTGGTCGCTTAGCAACAACATGTACAGGATCATGATCAAGATTTTGCAAAAGAGAGAGGCTCTCACATACAATGCATTATGGGATGCATATTATGTTGATTACATTTAGATAAAAATGTTTAAAATAGTCACATGATGATGATTATAGTGCCAACAAGTGACTTATGCAGGCTGGTGCGGCTTCACATTTTACATTGTAAAAACATTGGTGATATTTTGGTGGATTGGAAAACTGGAATATCTTAGAAATTAAATAATAAAACAAGCAACAGATGTAAAGCTAAACCCAAAGTTGATTGCATCAAATCCTAGAATTGGCCCTTTTGTAGTTCCATTGAGCACAAAAAAATATCCAGCTATGTAAACTGATACAGGAATTTGTTTTCCAGAATAAGCATATGCTGGGAAACTTATTATAAATGCCCTTGTTTTAACACTTAAGAGCAACTGCATTTGTGCAGTCTGCATTATGCAAAAATGCAATAAATGGAAAAAAAGCGAAGGCAACCTCAGAAAGTCCTGACTACACAACCATTGTGTTTGTGGTACATTGCCAACTCCGCAGTGTCACTGGCTAATACATCATATGAATTGTTTTGCCACTTCAGATAAACATAACTCTCTTTGTTTCTGCACGATAAACAAAATGCAAACTAAACTGTACATGCTCATGGAAAATCTTGCAGTTAATAATCCTTATTGTAATATCAGCATGCATTGATCATATTGCTTCACTGGCTTTGCGGCTTTTCTGAAACAGTTATGAGTTTGTGGTGCAGATTAAAAGCAATTGAATGGCAGAAGTTATCAAACAGTGTCTATAAACGGCATATTTTCTAAGGAAATATCAGGGTGACCTTGAGCTGCGAGGGTAATGGGCTCTGTGTCTAGCCTGATGACCCCCATCGCCAATGTCCTATTGCCTCTGGATTTATAACAGCCAAAAAGACATTAGAGATTGCAAAACAATGCTTCCTTTGAAAAAACAGGAATCTCAAAGTTTTTGCTTTACATAAAAGCATTCGCTGACTTTTTCTTTCTGTTGACATGCTGATGAAATTAATGTACCATTAAGGTAACAAGTTAACACGCAAAGAAGGAGCTGGTTTCATATCTTAGCCGGTAAGAAAAGATTGCAGGAGAGGAAAAAGCTCACTCTTTTTACCATTGCGACGAAAGGACAATAGAGGGATGCAAGCATAACACTGTCTGTTTTTCTCTAAGGTACTTATTGAACGTACTTTCATTTGACTTGGTGATTAGCTATAGTGAATGCTGTATAATATATTCATCTAGTTCATACTGCTTCAGTAATACTGCTGACTACAGCAGAAGGTCAGCCACATTTCTGTGCTTTTTTGGGTTTTACCCTTTCGAGAAAATATGCAAAAGATATGCAAAGCATTTAAAAAAATGCAAAAATTAAAAACCGAAGAAAGTTTAGCACTTGGTGCAAAAGAGGATGTTGCATCGTCATTAAGCTGTGCTGATTTTAAAGGTGCCAAGTTCTTAGCTTTGAAATCCGACCGCAGTTTGTTTGGACGCTCTGGCCCACATTCCCCATGTGCTTCTGGGCTTTTCATGGGGCGGCCACGTGTTTTACTACCCTCAGGTGTGAGGACAACAGCTCTGCCCCTAACATAAACCCCAGCAGGACTGAAAGACACATCTCAAACCTCTCCTTCGCCTCCTAGTCCCACTCACACACACATCTCACGGCAAATGCACCATGTAACCAGAACACACAGAAACCCTCTCTGTCGCACGCATATGTCGCAAATCAGCACTTACAAAGGACGCAAACACATACTCAACCATGAAATTACCCCTTCAGGAGTAATTGTCAATGTATGAGATACCCAAGCAAGTAATTGAATCACGGAGCATCAGTTTATTGACTGTGAAATCTTTTCAATTAGATTTCTGCAAGGTTACCCCTTGTCAGCTAGGCTATATCTCAGCCACCACCCCCCCTACCCCACCACTGCTGACTTGAGAGTGGGTTTCTAAAGTGCATGACGCTGTAAACACAGTCTCTTTGCAGAACACCTTTACTAACTGACTTGTTTATATATTCTACTAAATATGACACTTGCAGTTTATAAGATTACACAGGGGGGTTAGGCAGAATTACGATCTATTGCAGAAGACAGCTGCAGGCCTAATTCCTAATTGTTTTTATCAGCATAATGTTTTGATATCTCTGAAGTCAGTAGACGAGCAGCTTGCAGTCTCTCTCTTCCAAGGAACACTAATTCCATCCCCTTGGGATCATATAACCTGCCTGTCGTCTCTGATCAGCCGGCAGGTCTGGTTGGGCTGTCAGGAATGTACAGACATTGTAGGGGTGGGATGGTGATTCAACCTGAATATTGACCTCTGAGTATTTTTGTTCCACTTTTTTATTTTCTATTTCGCTTTTGCACCAGATCCTTACAAATGATACCGACGGTGCAAAGATCAAACGGCATTGTGATATGGTCCTTAGAGGATGCAGGCTAAGGAGGGATCCTGACAGCATGGCGCAGTGACTCACACGCTGCACTGCCATGTCACTGTAAACACTGCAACGAACACAGTGTATTCCTCCTGTCTGTAGTGCGGATTTTTCATTCCCTCTTTCTAATAAAGCAAGTCATAAGTGAGGAATGGGATCAGCAACAGGGTCACACACATCTTTCTGTATGTATCTGCAGAGCGAAAACCGGACTCTGGAGTTTGTCTTGCATGGGTCCTTCTGCGAAAAGCCAGGACTGCAGTGTGTCTCTGTTTGTCTCACAAGAATACCCCTCCAACCCCCCCAAAAAAGACTATGAGAAGACTGGACTAGTTTTACCCAGAGAGGTTCAGTATGTGGTTTGTAAAGTGAACCAGCTGATTCAAATGGGATAAGACACGTGCGTAATTTTCCCAAATGACCAGAGATAGCGGACATTTAGTTAATCCTGTCCAGATTTTAACGTCAGAGTTAGTGTTTCTGAAACGCAAATGACAACTGAATTTTCATTTTTTTTGGGTGACCTACTAATTTAAACACAAAAACTGAAAGTTTTTTCCCCTCCCATCCGTACAGTACCTTACGAGCCTGTATTCAGTACTGTTGTACTGCTCTGCACCTACTGAAAACCTCGACGCAGTAGAGACCATATACTGTAGGTGTAGCTTGCTAGAAGTTTATATGTCCACTTTAAAAAAGAGAGTCATGTCTTTATAGATATGACCTTATCACTGACTTATAGATATGACTATTTGGACAGGACCACAACTAACGGAAAAGGTCCATGCTCACTGAAACACAGAAGGTAATTCTGTTGGTAATAATAACAGACATGGCTGGATAAAAATTCCGCACCTTATCAGTAACTGCTTCAGCTCCATTTCTTCCCCTGGTAGAACAAATCATATCTGAATAGAACTTTAAAGATGTTTTTTTATGATCTTTTATTCAACTACAGTGTATAAGTGTAAGTCAATGAGCTGTTACATTTTCAACAACCACATTACCTAAAGCTAATGCTACAGTTCGCTAAAAATATGCTTTGTACATGACCAAAATTATGTTTTTCCTTTATTTCTGGTTTCATTGAGCGTGAATAAGGAGTGTATAATCTGTCAGGCCCCCGGAACGATGAAGCATGATTGTGAGGTTTGGATACCATCGTTAGTGCTGGTGTAACTGGTTCCATCCAGGCTGTAACACACATACATCCCCCTTATTTAGAGGATAGCTGAGAACAATGCATAGATCATGAGAAAACATTACAGTTACAGGGAGCATCAGGAGTCTGCAACAAACGAACAGGGTAACTTTAAACCCTGTCTTTCTCATTATCCTCTTTTAAAAATACATCATGCAACCTGTAAAATTTCAAATAAGTATTTTTCATTATGAAAGAGGGATCTATATTAACAAAGGGTGCCAGTGTAACATTACCAGGAGTGAATTCAGTAAATTATCTAAGTTTTTAAAACAAAACATTGGTAGGAGAGTAGAGAGTAAATCTTTTCCTTAGACCCGGTGTGGGTCATCTTACCCGGAAAGGACCGTTGTGTGGGTTTTCACTGCAACTGCCTAATTAGATTACTAATTAGAGGACTGATTGGCTGAACAGTCCTCACACCTGGGTTTGAACAGCTGACCTGAAGGTTATCCCAAAAGCCTGCTTATACACCGGTCCTTTGCGGATATGACTGTCCACCCCTTAAACATCCTTAGGCAGTGAAATAATAATAAAAAAAAAACCCACAACAGCTAAAAATCTATTAATTTGTTAACCCCAGTTTAACCTTTCCGTTGTAGGAAAAGTTCATTTTCATTCAAGGCACTTCATTAGATATTTATTTTGATATCTGGTGGTAAGATATCCATCGCTCGGTGCAGGCTGCTTCCGGATTCCCCCACAACAAAGGAATGGACTGATATAGTTAATGAAATATACAGAACTGAAAAAGTAATTCTTTCACTTTGACTACAAATGAACATTTACTAACTTATCGTCAAAGGGGGTTCCCTATATAAGACCATCACAGCCACACTTAACGTAGGTAAGACATGGACACATGCTTCAGTCGTGCTCTTCAGCCAAGTGAGACTGCACAGTCTGAGTCATATATATCCTTAATAAAATGGCTGTACCTTGACCGCTGACACACAGCCCCCCACTCGCAGCTCTAGGTCCCTGCCTCACTTTTAGCCCTGCACCAGTCTCCCCCCCCAGTTTGTACCGGCTGTCTGCAGGTTTTTGCTTACATTTCTAGGACACGCCAACATTCCGGTGAAGTGGAGTCTCCCATTTGCTTTTGTTCTCATATTCCTGCATTTACATGCACGCGCTCACCTGTAAGGGTGCCCTGTGATCATTGATAAGAGTATATAAAGATACTTCCTTGGAAATGTTTTCTAACAGCGTCAACTTGACACTGTTACTGTGATGAGCATTTTTAGAACAGAAAGCTGAAGCACAATGATTTTTTTATGTTTTATCTTTTTGATGATACGGCCAAGGTGAGCTTTAACGTTAACCTCTAGCACAACCTAGCATCACGTACAAATGTTTACACCATTTCTAAATCTGAAGAACAATCCAGCCATGAAATTTGTAGTGTTCTGCTCAATGGTATGCAACCTTTCTCATTGAAGTTCCAGTTCCTTAACTGCAGGATGCCAGCTATGATGTATACGTTTAAAAAAAAACAAGCTGGCAAATGCAATACATCATTTCATCTACTTTGGAAGTGAGCCAGGAAGGCTCCAGTGGATATCGAGGTCACACAGAAACGTGGACTAAGCATACCCTCTCTGTGCCCTGTGCACCATCCAAGTCCTTATCTGCACCTACCCAATCCTTGGTGTATATCAGGGTGTGTCTTGTTTAGGGTCGAGAGGCTGTCATCTCTGGATAATAGGAAAAAAATATCAGATGTCTTCTTGTCCCCTTTGCAGCCTCAGTGGGACATTCAAATTACGGCCAGTTTGTTTGATGAGTCTGGTCAACAGGGGTCAGGGTATACGAATCGTGAAGATGATGCCTCACCATAAATGGGAGGATGGCATGTTTTTTCTAACCCAGTCATAGCTGAGAGTCTGAAAATCAAGTTCTGGGTTCAGAGAAAAAAATACGGGAACCCAACAGAATGCATACACCCACTGTAGGTACAACGCAAACAATAACAATAGGGATGATCTCAACACTCTCTCTCTCTCTCACACACACACAGACACACACACAGGCGTTTAATTATATCTTTGTGGGGACTCTCCATTAATTTCTATGACTTAACCATAAGTAACCAAACAAAATACGAGTCTTTTTTGCTTGTTTGATTGCATTCACAGATCTTTGTGGGGACCTGAAAAATGGTTCCTACACTGTCAAAAGAACATTTGCCCCCCCCCCCCCCCCACACACACACACACAACTGTACTCATATCTTTTGTCATTTTTAATTTCTCGATTGCAGTACAGATTTTCATAAAATTGAATTTCTCCTTGCGGGGACCGAAAAAATCATCCCCACAGTGGCAAAAATAACAGGCTTTTATCACATTGTGGGGACATTTGGCCTGACCACCCCACCCCCCCCACACACACACACACAAACTCTTCACACTACAACATCTTCAGAGTGGGAGTGTTTTGCTCAAAGCTGTTTACGCGCCCAGTAGGAGCCCAAGTAGCCAGCATGTTACGAAATGAAAGTGAAGCTGTGCTGCCTGTGACTGACTAAATAAAGGTGCTGAGCTTATGATGTCATTTGATCTCATTTGATGTTATCTGCTGTTGCCTGGTCACTATAGAAACTTTAGTACTGGAAATTCATACTGATGTATTCATTTGTCGCCTCTCTACAGCATGGGTGTGCTCATAACTCACTAGTCACAATTTGACGCATTATCTGCCTTACTTGCACGTGGACAAACGTGTCTGCTAAGCACAGATGAAAATCTACATTACAAGATAGCAATGTCACAATGAAAACAATGACTAAGCAAAACCATAAAACGACTGCGCCCATATTTCACGTTTTCTATTTCGGACGCATGTTACTGCAAAGTATACTATCTGGCCAACTTGATAAATGACAGGTTTGTTTGCACTGCTGATAAAGACAAATGTGTACAATGAGAAGGAGGGACACATTATTTTAAAACCATGTCTGCTACTGTAAATTCAGACATTTGTCTGCGTTCCTCGTCCAGCAGGAAAAGAACGTCATGATGCATTAAAAGCGATACCAAGCAAGACCTACAGCCGCCACTGGCTGAGATGTGGGGTGGATATCAAGCCTTTACTTTGGACACTTTTTTGGTGTCTGAGCGCCATCACTGGACTCAGCGAATGAGTTAGTAATCCAGAGTGATTTTCTATATGTTAAATATGGACAAACCAGTGAATTAATCACCACAGGTTTAACGGAAAGCAACAACTGAGAAATTAGATGGCATGCATTTTTAAAATCCACAAACTGTTATCAGTTTTGAATTATTTGTGGTAGGAAACATTTTGCACAGTGCCTTCTGTTTAAAAAAATCCATTGTGCTGGACATGTAGGGGCATTTTATTTCAGTCTTTTGTTAAGGAAGCTGTTTTCATCCATTTATCTCTTGGCTAGGGTTTGGAAGACTGATTATCTCACACGCACAATTGCTTGGTTTGGTAACCCTGGAAACCTTGATTGAAACAGGTTGGAGGAAGTGCATCGAAACCACAAAATGAGAATAGAGGCAAGCTGTACGTGATGAAGGGGAGGATGTTTAGACGCATGTGGTTAGAATGTAAATAGATAGATATTGACTTTGGTGGAGGTATAGACAATGAGACTTGGCAGCAGTGCCACCAGTATAGGAATATTACCAAAACATTGTTATCCATGAAGTGGCTTTGATGTTTGATGTTGCTTTATGTATGGTACCTGAATTGTACAATTGTACAGGGGCACAAAATCCTTGCTGATGTGAAGTTGCAAGGGACCAAACACGTGTACAGTTGACCTTAAAAACATAAAAATGATCTTAAAGGTGCAGATGACCTTAAACAAGTACAGGTCTTCATAAACCATTGAGGATGCCATGATGATGCAATATGAACGCAGAGTCGTTCTGTTAAATTACACTAATGCTGTGACTAACGGAGCTGGGGAGAATATTCTGTCCTAGATGTTCCACTAACACGCTCAGGGAAGTCTGTGATTCTCGCCCGTTTACGGATGTATCGATGGTGGGGGAAGCCGCGAGCAATGTAAAGACATGCCAGTGTGTTCTGACTGGATTCACAGAAACCAAATGATGCTTTATTTGCCATTTGCAAAAATACAGTAGAATGCTTCTTTTCACATATCCCATCATCCTTTATATAGAGTTGTGAGTGAAGACTTAGGTCTAAGGACGGGGTCATGCTTTTTTTGGTGCCCCTAGAGCATTTCGGGAGTGTAAGGGCCTTGAACAAAGAATATGTGACAATTAGGCCATGGATGGGATTCAAACCAGCAACTTTCTGGTCATAAACATGGTCAGTCATTTCCAGGCCCTTGACATGGAGAGCCATGTCCCATGACTGTGTGCAAGCCCCTGTGTATGTGGGTCTCAAGCTGCCATGTATGAGCGCTCGTGCGCCCGGGAGTGTTTGTGTGTGTGCGTGTGTTTGTTCGTGAGGCTGCTCTGTGCCGGCCTATCAGCATGTGGGCTGGCTGCGGAGTCAGGAGCAGATGGGGCGAAGGTTGGCCTAAATATTCAGACTGCATCCCTGCTGTGGTGTCTCTGCATAAAGCAGGGAGACGGGGGGAAGAGATGCCTGCTTCTCCACCCACAGAGCCTGAGGAAACACTTCTGCACACCTACTACTCATTACCTGTCCCTCATGAAACCAGCCTCCCCCCCACTGAACCATTCCTTGGTTATTTTATTTGGTCGAATTGCAAAGCATGTTTCACAATATATGCCTCCCCTCTAGTTATAGATGCAGAATATTTATTTGAAGTAGGGAAAGTGCAGAATCTTGCTTAAAGATATAACCTGAGAGATCCAACTGGGAGATAAACTTGCAATCTTATGTCTCAAGAACAGTTGTTTGAACAATATGTCAGGCTCTCCTCATGCCTCCCAGAACATTTACCTACGTAGGTCTCTCTATATAAAGTGAATTTAAAATCACAAGCACTACCCACACTTTCAGAGGCATACAAAGTCCGAAAAATGACAACTGTGTTCTCAATGACACGTGAAAGAGGGACACCGCTGAATTCTGGCTTGGTTTGAGACTGGATCGGGAAACCTCTGGGAGTATTTTCCAACATTCTCAGGGAATTATTGTGAGACGGCATGTAGGTATACACCAGTTATGTACCAGTCTTCCCTTTCATGGCCTGCTTCCTCTGTGAAATCTGAAAAAATGTGGTTTTCCATTGGGATTTGTATAATGAGCACAGGTGTGAAGGAGAAGTTGGGATACAGAAACCAGAGCATCTGGTGGCGGCGAGACAAGTTATACGACCAATGGGTGATGAGGCGGCCTGCATACAGTCATGAGAAATGTAGGCCTGCCTGATTAATCCTGAGGCACAGTGTCATTGGCCATGCTCAGTTAGCTAGGGGCCGCCCACCTGCTGCATTCCACATCGTCACGGCGACCTGCCAGTCATTGGCAGCATGGTGGGCAGGAAGCTCATGTGCCCCAGGGAGCAAATCTGCCAAGGACAAGAGCAGGACAATGGCGAAACCCTCAATACCACAGGGAGGGGAAGAATATAAGTAGGTGAGATGAGGCTATTTCTACGGAGCACATGCAGGGAGACGCCAGAAAGCACGGGATCACATGTTCCCACATGGGCCGGCTGCCATGAGCCTGTTTGTATCTGCAACCATGGTTACATAAAGATGCATTACTGTGGTCGGAGTGGCTGGTGTGCTGAGTCACTGCTGAGTCACTAAACCGTCTGAGCTTGTGGCAGCTTTGTGAGCGTCTGCGACTGTGATGCGCCGTAGTGCGTTTGTATGTTGTGAGATTGTGCTCTGGACTTGTTTCTGCATCGGCGTTTATGCTGCGTCAGTGGCATAAGAGAGTGTGTAGCTAGGATGGGTTTATTTTGGGTTTAGTGTGGGTCCTTATTCAGGGGTGTACGAACCGAGGTGGGGGGGGGCATACTCCCCAATATTTAATTTGGCTTCATTCATCCTCCTGATAGATAGACCTTCATATTTAAATTATTAAGCTGTGCGCCTCCCCAATGTCAAATGCTTTGCTATGCTGTTGTCTGATTTGCAAGAATATTTTTGAGTTTATGCATTTGTGTCAGGTGCCGCAACAAGTGGTCGCCCTTCACGGCCAGGTTGCTCTCACCTGGAGAGGCGAAAAGAGAATTTCCCCACGGTAACTGATAAAGTATCTATAGTGCAGTGTGTGTCTAGGTTCACAATTTATGTTTGGGTTGCGAGTCTGTGTGTCTGTTGACAGCCAGTGTGTCCCTTGCAGGGCAGTGTGTGCCTATGGTGCATGTCTGTGTGTGTCTCAGCTTGTTTACAGTGCTGCTGCCTTCTGAATGGTACCATGCCATCTCCCCTTTACTCTTGGTTCTGTAAATGTTTTCCTGGAGACCAAAGTAAAGGGTGAAAATAAAAGGAACCGCGGTGGCTGAGCTCCAGCAGCTGTCTTAATGTCCCACATGTTCCATCCTCCTAGAAGCTTAGACCTGCGAAACATCATGATTTTTTTTTTTTCAGAGACTACATAATTTTTTCCTCTCACACATAAACCTGCCCTCAACTTCAACCTCAAAACTAGCCAGCTTTCATTATTTGTTCCTATGGGTAAGCTATTTGGAATTTTCAAGTATGACATGTACTATATATAAAGCATGTATATGTTTTGGTCCCCTGGCCAGACTATGAGTCACGGTGCATAAATAACCCTCCAAAGGACCCATTTTAAATAGAATGCTTGCAATCCAGTGAAATATCACAGTCTGCCCCTAAGCTTGTTTTAAACGGACAACTTTATTTGTTTTCATGGAAACTTAATGACTTTGCGGAGCTCTCCACTTTGTTACTGATTGAAGTTTCTCATGAATAGTTAAGTTCCCGCCTTCGGCTTTTATTTGGTTTGAGAATAATACAATTACTTTTGCAATTATATACTTTTAGATTTTCAAATGAGTTTCTCTGACTTTTAATAATCGTCATTTGTTTCCAAGTATTTATAAGGTTAATATAACAAGAAAATACACAGTTTTTTTGGCAGAAAAAAGCGAACATTTATCCTGACTAATTAATATATTACCTTGAGGGAAGTACTAAGAGTTGCTTTCTGATATGTAACAGCCATTTATCTACAGAGGTCCACCAGACCTGGCCACTGTCAACGTTGCCGATTAGAGGTCCTGACAGGTTTTCTTGGTTTTTTGATGGACAGATCTTTTGCCTTTGCTGTGGGCAATCTGGCAGGCAGGCTGAGAAAGCTGGCAAGTCTACCAGCACATGTGAATGACTCACTCCTGTCCCTTAGCAGTTTCATTCCACCCTTTGTCACCAACAGCAGAAATCATGCTTTAAAAGAACAAAGGGATTGTTCTCATGCATAGCGGACATGTAGTCACATGGCATTAATGTGTTATGCCTTTTTATAAATGTTTATAGCCGTGTTGATAATGCTTCATGAATGCATTATAATGTGCTATGAATGTGTTCATAAAATACTAAATACATTACCTTAAGTAAAGTGTTACCACAATTGTTTTTGGGTGAGGGGTGTTCGACAGTATAATTTAAAAATCCGGCTGATGTTGACTTTTTGAAATTTCAGTGAGAGGGGTTCAAACCCATAATTTTACTATATGGTTACATGCCTGCTATGCATGAGAACAGTCTAAGGTTCTTTGTTCTTGTAAAGCATGATTTCTTTTGTTGATGATGAAGGGTGCTATGGAATTGTTAAGGTCGGTGGTGACTTCCGGCTTTGCAAAATCTACTGAGACAGACCAACTAAAACCTACCACTGGCCAAATGGGATCTTTCTTGGCGCCCCCCCAGCCAAAATGAATTTCTCGCTCCAGGTCTGAACACTGCTCTTGTGTTTCACTTACTAAGATGTACTGTCTTGGGGTTATTCCAGTACTTTCACTGTCTAATAGGGTGAGTTTAATTGAGGCGAGCCCCCCATAGGTCCCCATTAGTCTCTCGTTCTTTGTTTCCTGTTTTTTTCTGGACTCTACATTTAGGTTTACCAAGCTTCAACCAGTCAGGCTGTAAACTAGCCACCCACACACAAAATCATTATGGACGAAAAAATAATCAACTGGCCATACAACAAATTCCAACCGCTCAAAGTGACTGCTGACAGACTGAGATCCTCCGCATTGACGCATGTGTAAAACCGGAGTCATGTAGGCCAAGAACTGGAATGTTAAATGAATTCCCTTTAAATGGGCAGAGAGCTTGCATCCGCAGCCTGTGTTCAGCAAGTGCCTGAAACTCTTCTATAGGAATGTCACACCCGTGGTGCGGAGCACGGGCGATTGAGAAGAAACTACAGCCGCAGGTGTTGCCACAGAGTCTCAGGAAATATCCGTTGGATGGAGTCCAGCGCCGGTCGGGGCAGATTAATTGCTCTGCCTTTATGTGTCTCTGCTTTCCCAAGGGACACAAAACCTTGTGGACTGGATCATTGTTAGCCTGAAAGACAATCCCTTCTAGCCGGAAAGAGGCAAACCTCAGAGGGAATTTAGTGTACTGCATGAACCTTTCTGGGAACAAGAAACCAAAGCCATGCAAGAAAAAAATCACCCACCGTCACAATGAAGTCAATGTCACTTGTAATGATGCTTGGGTCTTCTTTGTAATGGTGAAAGGTTGGTGGCAATATCCGGTGTATCGTACTAGTTCTAGCACTGAGACAGTATGAAGGATTTGGGGGAGGGGTGAACTGTGGTGACAAAGCACTTGTGATCATCCATGTCGTCAAGGCTCTCGTGGTAATATCATCTAGCCACAACATGGGGTCCATCTGCATCCCCGCTGTCTACACTCCCTAAAGTGACTGTTATGATCCACTGCTGGGTATGTTAATTTCCCTGGGGGTTGTCAGAGAAAAACTGAGCAGAACAGCAGCTCTGTGGCACCAAAGTGTGAGATGTTCGTGCCACTCTCTGATCACCAGCTGGAGGAATCCACTGCAGTGTTGCAATCTTGGTGCTGAAGCCGGATTCCTTAGGACAATGGTCTTCCTTGACAAATGGCTGCTCACACAAAGCTGAGGGCCCCAGTAAGTTTGGTCCTGCTGTTAGCTCTTCATATGGGTTTCCACATGAGGTCAAGAAATGTCAGGTTGATGATTCTGTACAAGGACTTATTCTCTGCCCGGCTGACAAAAGCAATGACATACCTGCCACACCCAACAAGAGCAGGATGCCATCTCCAAAACAATGCTCAACATTTTTGTGCTGCCTGAGTTGGCTGCATCTATCACTGGTATTTTTCTTATTTATTTATTGGACACAAGTATATTTAAAAAACATTAACAAGCATTCCCACACGCTGAAACATATCCGCAAACCATACCAATTAAATAGAAAAAACACAAATAATGATTTAATGATCCCTGTTCCTCTTTTTGACAACATTTCTTGTCTTGCATACTATTAACTGTTGATAAGCGCTACTATTCGCCTAGTGATTTCTAAGTCTTAAAATTTGGATTGTGGAAATTAGGATTTTTGCCATGATGTTCATTTGACTTCCTCTGCCAGCCCCAGGAGGATGGGCTCCCCCTTTGAGTCTGGTTCCTCCCAAGGAACCTCTGGTTCATTCTTGGGAGTTTTTCCTTGCCAGTGTTGCCTCTGGCTTGCTCACTGGGGGTGTTGAGCAGGGATAATGTGAAGCATTTTGAGATAATGAAATATTGTGAAAATGCATTCTACAAATAAAACTGAATTGAAATGAATTGAATTTATTTAGACGATGGTTTTGTCCAAAGTAACATAAAACTGAGGAAATTAATACATCACAAGGAACCAGCAATTAAAAAGCAAACTTAAGTATAGCTTCTGAAAAGCTGAGCTTCCAAGTAGTGACCAGTAACAAGCATAAGTGGAGAAAGAGCCATATAATTTATCATGAAATATTTTAAGAACCTCGGAACATTTTAAGAACATCAGAAGAGCTATTCAATTCAAAACATGAGGACTAGGTTACAGTTAGACAAGTACAAGATAAAAGATTTGCCAGGAATCTGTAACCAAGGGATTGTCAATGAAAACAGAAAGCAGGTCAGCGATCAGGTGAGTGTAGTTCTATTAACAGGTCTGAAAGCCACAAGGACTTTAGCTGAACACAAATGCTCTAGGGAACCAATAAAAAGACAAGGAGAGATGTAACTTGAGAGCATTCCAGCTGACTGGGAAGCCATGTGACTGCATGATTGGGCCTAGTGGGATTGTGTACAAGGATAGGAGGGTCCCAAGCTCTGAACCTTGGAGCACACCAGATGTTATCTGACGCACCTTTAGGCACCTCTGCACCCCCGGATCTGCATGATGGGTACGGGTCAAACCACCTCAGAGCTGTCCCAGTGATACCAAGATCTGAGGTGTCAGGAAGACCTGGTGGTTCAGACTGCAGAGAGCAGGACGAGAACAGATGAGTGAGATTTAGCTCTTGGAGCTCACGGGGCATTCACCACAGTCGAAGGGAAATCTGCGTGAGAAAGTCAAACTTGGTTGAGGACTGCGCAAAGAAACCCACTATTAACAAACACTACCAACAGACTCCAAGGACCATAGGGTGCAGGGGTCTACATCATAAAACAGGATTTCTTGCTGGGATAAATGTAAGTAAACAAAGATAAAGTCCATTTAAACTGCCGTACCTTACACCTGACAAGTCACCTGGCTAAAAACGAAATCCAGCATCATGGATTATGCCACAGTGATCTTAATGTCTAATATAAAGGCAGGGGATGCTGCCTTTGGAGACGAAAAACAAAAGCTAAGCTCACCTAAATAGAGGTGCTAATTGCTAAGCCCACAACTGAAACTCCTAAGTTCCTTAACAATTTACTGGTATCAAGGGAAACAAACTAATATCAGACACTACAGACCAGATTCCTTTCAGCGCAGAGTCTCAACAGGGATCTTTTCAGCTGAATCACATTCTACAATAAACCAAACCAAAGTACCTTTCCCCCCCAGAGAAACAGAAATCAAAGCCTTTTATTATGAATTCAATCAACCCAATTAAACCTTTGTTTTTTTCATTGCTTAATTTAATGGACAGAGACATCCCTTCTCAAAATATCATGACTCAATTGATGTTTTGCTAATGAGGACTATTCATTTCCATGAATTCTATTGTTTACTTTATAATCAATACAGGGAAGTACCTTTGTGTGGTAAGCAAAACATTACATTATTCATTTACTTGATGCCTCATCTACTGACTAACTTGGCTTGCAATTTTACAGTGTACTTTTATTGATTTATATAGCTAAACATTTAGTGGAGGAATTCAGCTAGTGTACATAATTTAACAGGTCAGCTTCATAGAACTTCAACATAGGTAACGAGGTAAGTAACTGCTGTGTCCTCTATTGCGTAGTTAACAATAAACCAATTCTGTTGTCACAGAGGCTGTGTTTGCATAGGATTATACCAATATAAAATAACATATAAGGAAATGGAACATCAGTTCCCTTACCTGTGTTTATGTTGCAGAGATATCGACACTCCCCAGGTTATGATATTTTGACTTTTACGATGGGTAAATGTTTTTCACCTCCAGTACATTATTCAGTACATAAATACAATAAATTAGGCCTTAGGCTATAGGCTAATGTAAGGGTCCTAAGCATGTTTAAGGAGGACCAGGCTAGGCTGTGATGTTTGTTAGTCTAGGTGTACTATATTAAAATGCATTTTTGCCTTAAGATATTTTTTGCTTTACGATAGGTTTGTTGGAACATAACTGTAGGTTGTATTTACCTGTAATCTTTCTTTCTGCGTGTCTACAATGGACAGCAACATCAGTGCATCATACAGGTGAATGGACAGACACCATTAGCGGCGATTTCATAATCTCATTTCTCCAAACCTAACTTCTAAGAGGATATCATTAAAATGTTTGAGGTTTTATGAGCCAGATGTATAAGTATGTGAGATTAAATGCTGATATGCTCCACCTAACATCCACAGCATGTTTTTGGTGATAATAGCGACTGAAACCTGATCTTTGACCCCTAAATAATGATAAGGGTGCGATAGGCACAGAGATATGGAAGGTATTCTATTTCCTTAACGAGCTTCTGGTGGAAAACCTGCTAGATGGGTACTGACCTGGCTGTGTGAAGGGCTGGGGAATCTTTGAATCTGTGGGCTCTAATCACTCATTTCAAAGTCTCAAATTTTTAGACATGTATAAATATTACGTATTAAAAGTGCGACTATTTTGTTTTTTGATAAACTTCAAAAATGTTCTATCTATCTATCTATCTATCTATCTATCTATCTATCTATCTATCTATCTATCTATCTATCTATCTATCTATCTATCTATCTATTTAATCACAGGTTTTGGTGATTATAGGAATCTTTTCTGGAGTTACGGGACCAGAGCTGCAGTCTTTAGTTTTAATTTCCATTCAGTCCTTTTTTACAGGTCAAACTCTTGATGACTTGATTCAATGAGATGATGCAATTCAATTGATTTTATATATATTTATATATATTACATACATCGTTTGTAAACATTTGTATATGCATTCAAAATCTACGCAACTGAGAAATTACAGGTGACAGATGCCTGTAAATATTGTACATCGTGTCTGAATCCCACAGAGAAGTATATCTGATTCTTCTTGAATCTCCTAGTCTCAGGGCATAGCAGAGTCTACGCCTCCTTTCCTCCTCAGTGACAGCTCTCTAGAGATGGTTGTATCATACGGGATTCAGATTTCATATCCGGGACACTCCTCCATTGTGAATGGAAAGGCTGCGATCCTCTAGATAACCTGCCTGGGGTTTAATTTAGGCAGAACGTACGTGCTAAGTGAGCAGGACCTCCCTCTTTCACTTTCTCTCTCTGACTGTGTGAAATCCCCCATCAGTACATCCAACAGCCAGTTCAACAGACACCCCGTGCTCTTCTCCAGGGTCACTGAGGGCCTGGAGCCTCTCTCAGGCAGCACAGGAGGCAAGCCGTCCCCCCGCCCTGAAACCAGTGCTCATCCCAGCCCGCATCCTCGCTTACAATGTTACCGTCAGGCAGAGTACCAGGACTCCAGCCTGGCTCCACAAGCGCCACAATTACCCAGCGCCATAAGCCAGGCATCCAGAGAGAGCAGGGTGAGTGTAAATGGATTCAGGGGCTGCTCTTTATTCCCCCCCCCACCCTGTTCACTGACATCGGCAGAAGATCTGGGGCAGGCCAGAATCCAAAAGTGCCAGGAGGGGGCGTAATGCGGGTAGTGGGTTGAGTCGGGGAGCAGATAAATAAGCGTGTGAAGCGGTAAGGGAGGGGTGCTCATGCCTACACCCCACCCGCTTACATTACAGCGATCGCTGCTATTTACAGGAATCAGGGAAGCGAAGCGGTGTGTTTTCAGAAGCATGACACTCGGTTTACATCAACACATTAACTGTGCAGAATCGCAGAACAAAATGACTGCAGTATTATTTCATCGGACACAATGATGTCACATATCTATGCTAAAATGTTTTCACATCGTCCCACACGCGATCGCTGTAGCTATAGCTTCGAGCAACACCTATAAATTGTAAGCACAAATAAACCAAGCCCGTGATGTAAACTACGCGGTGTTAACGCCATATCATGATATTGCCTGATATACCTGTGTTTCAGTTGTCAAAAAAAGTGCTGCACGCCTACTACGCATGATTTATGTTGTTTTCGTACACATAGTACATACAGGGAAGCTGACACACTCTTCTAAGTGACTTCTCTTCACTAGCCTAAACTGCACCCTGACCGCCGCTTGTTAAATAAATTTCCAAAATAAAAGCGATCGGACCAGTTTTTGAGCCCTTCGAGCTCCTCTCCTTTTCTATCTAGCAAACTGGTGACACTGTGAACTGGATTCACTGTATATTGTGAAGTGTTGAACACAAAAACAAGATCATGACGCGTCTGAAACCCCCCCCCTACCCTTCATGAGTTGCAATTCATCTTCTCAGTGGCTTTTTGTTTCCGTTTCTGCCCTGAGTGGGATCAGTGACGCACAGAAGCGATAAACTGCTCGCTTTGTGATGCGTCCCCGTCTGGCATCGCATAATAGGGGATCGGTCGCCACTGTACGTCCAGCGGCGGGGGGAGGGGGGCGGCGGCTGACGCCCCGGCGGAGTTATTTATACTGCGAGAGTGTGTTTGCGGCAAGGCGGCGCAGAGGCGGACGGTGGGGGTGGCGATGGGCTGTTTGCTCTTTTATGTAACGATTCCTTAAGAATCCATGTGACCGCTATAGTTCCTGTACACAGAGACACTTTCTGAGGTGTGTGTTATATAAGAAACTCTTAATTTAGATGCGCGTTTAAAGATTCTTCTTCCACTTGCATTATTCGTTTAGCAAAAATACACTAATGAATCAATTAAACTAATATTACATTACATTATAGAAAAACCTTCCAATGAATTTGGCAATGATATCATATGTAGGCTTAGATCATATCATTGCAAGATTGTTATTGTTATTAATATTAAGACATTGCTTATAATACACTGCAGTGGTTTTTCCCCAGCAGTACCTACCAACCTTATAAATCCGGATTGCATCAGGCCTTGTCAAAGAGTATTTTACACAGCCAGGAAAAAATATCCACACAAATTTAGCCATTCCACATAAACAGTGTGAACTTTCGAAGTAAAAATTAGCTAGTTTTAATGCTCCAAGTGGACAGAATACTACTAATTATAGCATTAAAATGAAATAACGTAACAGACCCAAATCGTATTTCTTTTACCGCCCAATATTATCAATACCTGTGTAAGTTTACACTAAAATATTGATGCACTTCAGCATCACTTAACATCACTATATGCTGGGATGCGGGTTAGCGTTTCCGTCTACCGATGTTTCCAAAACAAAAGCAAACAGATTAGTCTTTACCAGTGACATCATTCTTTCCAATCTCCAAGCAAAACCACAGTAACACCAGTGATTATCTGTCAATCTTTCAATTTTTTTTCTAGCAGCAAGTCGTGAGACTAGTCTGCAGGTAACCGCAGGAAGTCGGGAGCATGAAGGAGGAGTAATAGACAGGATACCAGTGCCTAGCAAGGCATTCACACGATGGAAAATTTAGAGACAACCAGTCTGCCCAACTACATCTGTTGGAGCCACAGGAGAGAACCAGCATAATATAAACAGAACATGCAAAAACTTGGAGCAGGCAGGGGTGTCATGAAGGAGGGTGGGCGGGGTTAACATGATTAAAAAAAATTTGAAACATAATTGGATCCGTCTGGGTGGGGGCCCAATTAGCTTTTTTGGGGCGCAAAATCTGTGGCAGTGTCCCTGATAGCAAAGCAGGGCTTGAACACTCAACCTTGGAGACTTGCGGCTATAGGGAGCCACCCCATTAATGACTGCGCGATGTCAAATTGGGGCCTGAAATTTAGAGAGCAAATGTAATGTGATTGGTCACTTGCAGGAAAGATCGGCGGTTAGATCAGTGCAGTTCTGCCTGCAAGCCGTCAAATACGGGGAATCTGGCTGGAACGGCATGTGCTGACATGATGTCATGCTCGTATTTGGACACCCACACAAACTTAAGCAAAGCTGCACTGCACTGACCCATCAGGAGGCCGCTGCCCAGGTCACTGCTGCATTGCTGATTGCAGGCCTCCTCAAAGCTGGAAGCCAAATCTTGCTGATGGTTCACAAAGCGCCAGTTTGCATTCACACAGCTGCTCAGTGCTGCTGTTTAGACTGGCTTGCTGTAACCTCTGTTAATGGCTCTGTTCTCTTAAAGTCACCATCCACAGGATGTCTGCTGTAATCCACCTAGTGAGGGCTTGAGGAGACGTAAAAACAGAACTTACTTTAAAGTGTCAGGATATTTTTAGACCTTTATACTTCCAGATAATGTCTTTTTCACAAGATATATGAGATTAAATTTATGCAATTCTTAAGCTTGGCTCCTTAGTAATCTTATTCAATGGTCACTCATTTCCATAAACATCAACCCATTTTGTACAAGGAGTAATTTGCATTTGCATTAATTTTTTGTACTAGAATTGATTGCTCAATTTCAGGGAACAGTACCGAAATTCTACATTGCAGGAGCAATAATCTTCTAAATGAGCAATGATTTAATATGGAAATAATGTGACGTAATGTAATCTGCTGTTAGGAGGCGTAGAAGTGATTCGGATCCATTCCCTGTATCTGTACTGCAGTAATATGTCTGATAAAATGATGTCCTTCTGCAGGAGCCGCAGACGAGGCCCAGCATCCGATTAGCCAGACTGCAAATCAGATTTGAGTTTAGCTTTATTGTCATGAACCACATTTCCATTTATCTATCCAAAAACATTTGTGTGTCAGTAGGGAATGTGACAGTTTAAGGGATAATTTAACAGCCTTATAATTACTATGGTGCGACAGTTCAACTACGATATTCACCACAGGTATCATTTAAAATGACGTATATAGCGTGATGACTCTGCAGTCAGTGTGTTGTGAACAGCGAGCATCTTCCAAATAACGTGTTATGATGGCGGCTTCATCAGCGCCCGCAAACTATAGCACTAACCCTAGTTACCCAGCTGCTGTACGCCTGATACCACTTCCTCTCCAACTCGTCCTGGGGATTCATTTTCAGACGCCTGGCCTGCCCCTTTAAGTGTGTCCACGCCACACCTCACCGCCAACTGTGACATTTACACAGCAAAAGCAATTTTTTTTTGGCTTCGCAGGAAGGCAAAACGACATCTAGATTGTCACTCTTAAATCTCCCATGCATTCTCCTCTGAACTCACTGGAATGCTTGCAGATAATGTATGTCTACTTGCAGGTAGAAAACGAGAAAGTATTTATGAGGATAAGCGCACTCTATATGCCCAAATATGAGCAGTGGCAGTTTATACATCTCAACATGTAAAGAAAATTTGAGAGGACAACAACTCAGAATTGCCTGTCGACGCCAATACGCGACCTCACCTAAACGATAATCCTAACACGTAATCGGAATGCAAGTCAGTAATATATGGAATGAATACATGAATCAAAATGTGCGTTATTTTGAATTCAAGTCTGGAATTCAGCCTGTAAAATTAAGTATACAGTTCTGACATTTGTGTGTTTTTGCCATGAAAACAACAACTTCATTTCATATAGCATTTACAGTAATAAACAACAGTGCAGCGCTTCGTTTGCCATTTTCGATCAATACTTTGCACATTTGCGTTTCAATGCAGACAGAAGCGTCGTTGTTTAAATGGAATTCCATCTATCTGAAATATGCGCGGCCCTTTTCCACGTAAACAAGCTGAATCCCTGCGTTCATGTGTCCATGTCGCCCTCTGTTGGATATGCGTAGTATTTCGCACCCAATGATTCCTTTCTTACTGCAAGGCTGGATATGTCCAGTTTAATAACATATAATTATTACTAATTATTATTACTACTGTTATAAGTCTGCGTGAATACAATTGAGCATTCATCCGATTAGCTTTAAATTATTAACAACCCTTAATATTTAAAATTATTTCATTATTTTCATATTTCAGTGAAACACTCAAAAGAAAGGCTTACGGTACTTTTATTGTATTTTATCATCTTCAGTAACATTTTATTGAATTTATTGATACATTTATTACAAATTAATGCTGCCACAGATCTAATAGTATAGAGGAAGAAAGATTTAATGTATAGAATTTAAACTCTGATTTGCATTGCAATGTATATATTTCATTACTGTGGCATCCACCGTAGCCACAGAATCCACATCCTTTTCTGGGATTCTAACAACGCTATTCCAGCAGTCAAATGACATGTATTAATTATTAATAGTTTCCAAATCTCTGCCTTCTATTTTTTATCTCCATGACTGACAATGAACGATACAAAAAAAAAAAACTATCGAAAATAATTCCATTTGAAGCATTAAATGTGAAGGTAACCATTTGAATCCTTCCAACCTCAGTAAGCTCTTATCCAGGGTCACTGAGGGCCTGGAGCCTCACCCAGGCGGCACAGGAGGCAAGGCTGCGGATGACTGGGATCGAATGCCAGTCCACTGCAAGGCACAAGTAAACAACAGACAATTCAGACACGCAAGTAAAGTGCATGTGTGCAGGAGGAACCAAGAGGGCCCAGAGGAAAACCATAAAAGCATCCAAACTCCATATACCGTCACAAAAAAAGGGTACAGCCCTGGCACAGTTTGGTACCCCAAGGTACAAATGACATAAATGTACCCCCAGTGGTGTGAAAATGCTCCTCGGCATCCATTTCTGTACCTTAAATTAGACTAAAAGGTACATTAACCTGCAGCTAGAATACAGCTGGCAGACCCTTCAGGGTACAGCCCCAGTAACAAGTAATTGTACCCTCAAAGGTACAAATTGGTACATTTTTCTAACAGTATCCACACTCCTGGAATATAACTTCAAACATAACCCAGACTCTAGAGATGTGAAGGTACAGTGATCACAGCACCCCTTATAGACCATTTTAATAAACTCATTCACCTGAACTGAAAAATACTAACACATACCAATACAAACTCATTTTTTCCACACCTTTATGATTTTTTAAATTGTGGCAATAATCTAGGGAAGTAAATAAAATGTTACTGAAGATGTGACTCAAAAAGACCATGGCTGTAGCCAATATGGACTCCACAGGTTCCCCAAGCTACAACGTTCACAAGGCTCTGCTCGAATTTCCTGTCATTTCTAGAATTTCCCCATCTAAGATAAGTGGATATGCTGCATATGGTTCGACTGGGCCTTGTTCAAGTTACAACTATAACAGACTGAAACACTTTAGCCTAAATCTTGGCCGGTCTACCATTATATATCACAAAATGTCTAAATGGATTCGGTACTTCTAAAGGTATCAAAATTCACATCATTTGCAGTACCATGCACATAAATTGAGTTTTAAAATTAATAAACAATGAGAAAATGCTTTGGGACTGAGGAGTCCACCGCTACACTGATCCATAGGCAGTTTGAATTATTAAAGTTAATTAAAACCATGCCAGATTAAAACATAAAAGTTTTACCATATCAGGAAACTGACCCGTTAAGCTGAACCCCCTCACAAGAACATTAGCTGTTCTGGAGACTCCTTTGAAACAAAAAAAAAGAAAGATACAAAACACAGCAGCATGAACAATGCCATTGCGGTTATTTAAACATTTACAAGGTAACCGTCTCAAGTTTAAATATTTATTGCACTTTTAATTATCTAAATGAGTCCTGGTCTGACTCCCATGTCGTTTCTCAATTGTGAGTGAATTTTTGGCTCTTGAAGTCAGCAGATATTCACTGTTATTCTTTGTTCCTCATGTGTTGGGAATGTGCATTTTAAATCAATTACTACCAATTTTACATGATTTGAAGTAGAGATTAAATTCAGTCAGACAGACATGTATACACACCTGAACTCCATCTCAGCCACTGCTGTTTGGCAAACTCCTTATTTGATTTTCAATCTCCCTTTACTCCTGACTGTTTTTCTTTGAACGTCCTCGCTTTATTTTTCTGCACCTCGGCCTACTGAATTTTAGGCCTGTGACAAAGTACTAAAGATCCTTTGTTTCGTATTTATGAAAAAACAAGTCCTGTTTTTTTTCTTTATGGAAAATGCTAACAATTATAGACAAAATAAGCAGCAAAAGAGTACTGACCAGCATTGGCTGGTTCTCATCAAACAGACATTTTAGAGGCGCCAACTAGCATTTCTGTGAACTGTAGAAGGAAACCTACATGATACATACAGGGGGAACATCACACACACACACACACACACACACACAGTGCTGGAAATGGGAAGCGAAGGTGCCATCCATGCAGCTACTGTATCAATTCTCATAATTTGCCCAAATAATATATAAAAAACCTTTTGTTGAAGATTTACATTAAAAAATGATCAATAAATGGAAGCTTAGCAAGCTGAATCGGTATTCTTAATGTAATGCATTCTATCTTCGAATAATAATTCACTATGTTCCCATTTTAACCAGCAGATGGGGTAAACTTCCACCCATCCATCTTCTAACGGGGGGGCATGACCCTACACCAGTCAGAATAGGGCACAAGGATGAGGTACGCCCAAGACGGGATGGGACGTAGCTTACTAATGCTGCGGCTCTGAGTTTACTAGTGGGTTAATTTTAGAGTAATAATTAGATATGTCTGTGCAACATTTTAAAGCAAACGGCTATTGCTGGAAATGTTTTTGTAAGACTTTAGCTACCTTTCCTAGTGCTGTTTACTTGAAAATGCAGCAAGGAAAATGGTAACGTTCTAGTGATGTGGTTTAATCAACAGACTCTGTATCAATAATGTGCATGCGCTAATTTATTTTCACTTATTTCTTTTAGAAGAACACCTCAATTTGTAGGAAAAATCAGCATTAAGAATATATTAATTGTAGACATATATACACACCCTCACACACATGCCCACGCAATGGGGTTAGAAATATATCTGATGGAGTCGTGCAGTGTTTTTGCTATGAAGATCTTATTGGCTGTTGGTAGATACAAGCAAAATACATAGCAGTCGTCTATATCACAAAAAATACAATATGTTCATGAAAAAATCAAAACCATATCCTGCAATAACATAATATCCAGCATTGTGCAGCTTTCAGCCAGCTATGGGATCCAATGTACGGTTAAATTCATCCATTGACAAAATGTCTCCAGAGATGGAACGGCTACCAAAAATACAACCCTGTGGTTGTATTTGTTAAGTCGGGCGGATACTGTTAAGATGCAGTGACGTGTGCAACCCGTCAGTAAAGGTTTAAATGCATTTTGCAGGCAGGGTCTGCAAAGGACGCATCACGCTCGGTGCTCAGCACCTGGAATGCCCTGGGTCTGCGTGTCAGTGTCGCGCGCGGCGGTGCGTGTGGCGCGCGCCGCGCTCGCTCAGAGGCGGGCGGAATGAGCGGCCGCTCGTGAGATCCGCGGCGCTGAAGAGCGACGCTTTACCTTTAACGGCAGTCGGGCTCCGCTGCTCCCACACCTCGGTTTAACTCCGAGGGAGGATACATTGTGTTAACACCGGCGAAACGGGAACCATTCGTCGGGGCGGGGGAACCTGGAAAACTTCGGTGTATTTTATTACGGTAAGAAATGTTTACGTTCCGCGTATTTATGCTGTTTTCCTCTCGTGCTCCAGTGCGCTACGTCCGTCCCGACGTTTGCCGCTTTGTAGGTGCTGGCATCGCTGGAAACGCACCGAAGCCAGATCATTAGTAGAGCGACTTTCGCTCTTTGTGCTGAAAGCGGGCTGTAATTCACCGCTGTCTTTAACTGACCCGACTTGAACAAAAATACTGTTAGACTTGCAGAAATTTATTAAGGGACCGGCTGACAGAAGTAAGATACAGTAGCTCTTACAGTGAACATAGCTAGGCTAGCTACTGTATTACTGTATTATGCAGTACAATATTACTATATTACAAAATATACTGGAGCGTGTCGAAGGTGTCGATCTGCATACTTAAAATGTCATAGCAGTATGTAAAAAGCACAGATGATTGGGGTAGATGAAGTCAGAATTTTAAAAATGATTTAAGAGTATGAGGATGTTGATCACCAACAGTTTTCTTAATGTTACTACGATGCACTAAGCCGACTGACTTTGTTTATTAAGTCGTCCTTTAGTACAGTGTTAAGGTTTTTAGTGGATTCCCGTATAGCACACACGTCATTTATATAATATAAGTCGTTGTAATTAGTTCATCAGTTGAAACATTTTGGTTTTGTGGCGGGTGTGTGTGCTTTAATGGGACGTATTACCTAGAATTTTATGGACATATACATTTTAGCAAAGCTAGAGGGCTAATATAAAAAGTAATAATGACACTTGAGCAGTTCAGTTGCATGCAGCCTACCCTTGATAACATGTCACCTGGGCAACCGCTTCAGCACCATGGAGAGGGGGCTGTTCGCAGTCAACTGGTACAGTGTTCAAAGCCAATGCCATGGTTCTAAGTTCAGTCCCTTGAAACAATATGGATTTTATTGGAATATACCATAATTGTTTAAAGTGAATTTTCTTAAAAGTCTACGGAAACATCATTCTCAATGTTATGTCGCTAAATGTAAAGGAGATAAGATAAATAATAAATAATAAGTAATAATATTTTGTTCACATCATTGATACTGCCATACGAAAGAGCCTCTTAAGCAAACAAACCAGAGCCAGTAGTGAAATAACAAAATAATTTAAAACATGCACTGACTGTGAAACATTTTCTGAGTAAGAAATACAAAACAGACGTAGTAAACAGTAGTAGACAGAAGTGAATTGTCATTGGTTTTTATCATGGGGTTTTAAGCTGATAAATTGGTTAAACATTTTAAATCTGTTATACTAAATGGAGAGACATGGCCTGTTTTGTGGGATACATTTGCAAAAACATTAAATCTCTTCCCAAGGACAGCTGACATTTAATAAATTATTAGTTTTGCTTATTTAGACTTGTCAATAGTGTAACATCTAGATTGTTTTTGAAATTCTGATCCTCTAATATGGAGGCTGAATTAGTTTTAGTTGTTCTGTTTTTAATGGTCACACCAATGATTATTAAACAGCCATTCAAAGTAACCTTTTAATATTTTTGTGAATACAACCCAACATGACTGCAAAGGTGGGGCACCTTTTTCAGTGATATGTTAGGTTATTGTGGGACGTAGAGGTACTTTCTAATGCACATTAAATCCATTAAGTAGCAGACAAACAGTCTCAAGCTATCATACCACAAAAAATAAATCAATACTGCAGGAAAATAAATCAACTATGTAGAAAAGAAATATTCTGGAAATATATCAGCAAGAAATATGGGTCTTTGTTTGCAATATGTCCATTTTAGATGGCCTGCAATTCTGCAAATGTACAGGGATGTTTTTTATCTGTGACTTATTTCTTGTTAACATTCACAGCATGTGTTGTATGCAAAGACCTATAACAGTGTTGTAAAGAGCAGCTGGAGAGATGAAATTACATTGGCTGTGTTTCATTGTCTTTTTTGTCTGTCTGATATATTTTAGGTTAAAATTAGTTTGTGGTAAATTAAGTTTATAACACAAGGTCAGATTTTTCATTGGATTCCTTATTTGCTCTGGTACAATATTGGATCCTTGACCTTAGATTTTTGTGGATTTTTTTGTGTAATAACGTGGTTGTGGCAGCCTCTTTCTGCCGTTGTCGACTTTTCAGTTAACTGTCACCTCTGTTTAGTTGCACGAGTCATTTGCTTTATAGCGTCAGATAATAATGTACGGGGTTTGTCTTTCTCTCTGCATTTAAGCTAATCAGAAAATGAGGCGTGGTCATCTATCTTTACATTGATTTTTTTTTTTCAAGCCTCTGTTGATAATTTCTGGACTGTCCCTAAGATGTTTCTCCTTGCGTCATGGAGCCAGTGATTTGAAATGCCCCTTTGATGTTGGGACACCATTGGGATTTTGTGTGCTATTAAAAGCAGCTATTATTCTGAGTCTGTCAAATTCGGAGACAGAGTCAGCCGTGGTGTCAAATCAGGTTTATGAAATTTATATTGACGTCCATGGAAATGCAAGCAGAGAATGCAATTTGCTATCCTTTTGTCGGTGTGATAAAAGAACCGGCTCTATAGAGGTAGGGGGGAGAAAAAGACACCCTCCTCCAATGATTTTAAATGAGATGGGGGTGGGGTCACAGCTGTGCCCCTCACACTAAGCCACATTTCATGTTAGCCATGATACTGTATACATGTACTTAGAAACTGTATGAGCTCTTCAAATCATGCTTGAAAATATAAAATGTTCCTGTCTCGGTTTATGATCGTACCCAAGTTCTGATTCTCCATTTTCTAAACCTACACCGAAATAATAGTAAAATATGCTCTGAATAATAATCAGGTTTGTTTTTATTGTTATTGCTGTTGTTTTATATAAATATGCTTTGCTATGATAGGTCATTTTTTTCCCCCACATCTGCAGTGGTAATTTTCCATTTTCTCGACTGTTAAATCACTTAACAGCTTCCTGGCCTGGCAGCTGCAGTGGAATTCCTGATAAATAACTGCCCTGTGATCCTGGCTGCTTTGTCATTTGTCCTGAGGAGTGCATTTAAAGGGATGAGGGTTAATAAAGGCGTCACAGATAAAATAGTGGACCCTCCGTCTTCCTGTTAGGGGGCTTTGGCCAGTCCTTCTGATTCCCATTGATGTATACTTCTCTCCTCCTCCACAAACCCTGACTTTGCCAAAATTGTTCTTATGGCATTTTTTGCTGGTTTTGCTTATGTATGTGTTGTTGATGGGGCGGTATGGTGGCACAGTGGTTAGCCTGATCGCCTCACAACTCTGAGACCAATGTTTAAGTCTCTGTTATGGCTCCGTGTGTATGTGGAGTTTGCATGTTGTCCTTGTGTTGTTGTGGATTTCCTTTGGGTACTCCAGTCTCTGCCCCACTGTCTAAAAACATGCTGGGATTAACCGGAGTTACCCGATTGTGTGTGAGTAAGCAAGACTGGTGTGTGAGTATGCTCTATGATGGATTGTTGTGCTCCATCCTGGGTAGCTCCCTGCATTGCATCCTGCACCTGTCACCTCCAGGGTAGGCTCCAGACCTCCCATGACCCTGAAGAGAGGACATATTATGTGGGTCAAAAGATGACAACTTGGCTGGCTGATGTCTTTTGGGGAATACGTGGAACAGACACAGAAAACAGTCTTCCCAGATCATTTGCCTAACTCTTTTGAGGCTGTTAATGCCCTTTCTTGATAAATGTCCATGTAAAATTTGCCAAGGGGAACCCCTGGCCTGCAAAAATTGACCCTAAGCCACACACCCCTCCTCCTTTCAGCACTCGCCATTCAAAAAGTCTGTGCACGGCACTGTTAATAGCATTTTTGCATTCTTATGTTTAGTCTGGGTTCGCATGGCGGTATAGTGGTTAACCCTGTTGCCTCATGCATCTTGGATCAGTCTCTGCCATGGCTCCATGTGTGTAGAGTTTGCATTTTCTCCTTTGTCGTCATGGGGTTTCCTTCGGGTACTCCAGTTTCCCCTCGTAGTGCAAAATCATGCTGAGGTGAATTGGAATTATCAAATTGCTCATAGGTGTGCATGTGTGAGTGAATGGTATGCAAGTGTGCCCTGTGATGGGTTGGCACCTCATCCTGAGTTCTTCCCTACCTTGTGCCCCTAGCCTCTGGAACAGGCTCCAGACACTCCCTTCCCCATGACCCTGAATAGGATAGCAATTATAGAAAATGGACAGATGTGTAGTAAATCAGAACTAATGCATTGACAAGAAAATTATGAGTTATGTCTCAGTGAGCTTTGTAACATATATTTCTCTATTTGTCAATGATCGGTCAACTAGCAGTTTTATTTATTGGTTCGGTTGAATGTTGTCACAAGAAACAACCCATTTGCTTGTCATTGAATCATTTTCTGTCTTTGTTATCTAATAAGCAACATATCATCAGTTAGGTTTGCTGTAATTTAGCTAATAAGCACATAGACACGCACGTCACAGAGTCTGAATCACTCTTGGCATCCTGTTAGCAAGTTAAATCCTTGTTGGCAGAAAATCTTAAAAATTTTGTGTGAGCTGCTCCTCTGCCATGAAGAAAGAGCAGTTTTTCCCCTTCACTTGCAGTGCGTGTGTTTGGATGTCACACATGCAGGATTATCGTCACACCTTCGGTAGCCACTTCTGTTTGCGGAGCCCCCGGAGAAATGATGGTGTATAGCTGACATTTTCTTCTTTGTGGCTCCCACTCAGCAGGTAGAGCCTAGTTGGTAAAGCCCAAGAACATGTGATCTTTTTTATTTTAAAATAAATGTTCCTGCCATGGGATGTTTGGATGCAGCTGGAGTGGAATTATATTATGGAAATTCATAGGCTGGCCATCCAGAGCCCCTCATCATCATTCATCTTTCTGGAACATTGAGTACCGACAGGCCAAAATGACAGTCTGAAGGCCATCGACCATAGTAGTGAAGCCTGGCTTTCTTTAAGGCAGAATCTATTACAGAATGGTAAGGAAGAGACCTTGCCTGATCAGGGGTGCGTCAGCATTCCGGGAAATAAGCCTGGTAGAGGCAGAGCAGCAAATTATCAATACAGTGGACCTAGAGAGGCTTCAAAATGGTGCCATACAGTGATGCCATCCTGGATAGCAGCGGTAAGCAAACAAAAAAATTGCATCATAGTCCTAGATTTTTAGTTTGTTTACAACACCAGCACACAACAGGAGAATCATCTCTGACTCCTCTTGATTTAATGTGTCCGAAGACAAATAGTGTCAGCCTGTGCAATGTTAGGTATGTGGCTTTTAAACCCCCCCAGGAAAGATTGTCACAAAATGCCTGGTAGCATGACTGCCTGCAAGAAATTCAAAGTAAAAACTGTTCTCTCCTGTTTTTTTTTTAGCATAAAAGCTCCAATTCTTCTTTAGGTGCTTGCCCTTGTTATCAGTCAATCACCAACCAGTTTTCTCTGTTGTTTCAAAGACCCATCTACTGCCTAGTACCACAGGCAAGTGAATCTTTGTCAACAATGCCGTTGAAATCACTTGGGAACTGGAATGAAGGAAACCACAATATTTACCTGCACTGTTTTGGTCCGCCCAGTTGAGAAACACCAAAGTCTTCTGCGTCGTTGCTTCTATGCATTAATTTATTTGGCAGCTTCATTTCCCCAAGGTGACTTACGAGTGAGTGTACACTACTAATACACGTAAGAGCATTGTCTTGATTGTTCAGTATATTGTCAGCTTTCATGAAATATATATTTGGACATCTTGCAAAGCTCTATTCTTAAAGAATTTGGTAAATTTATTTTAAATGTGTTTTGCACAGAAAGCTGCTTGTCATTCTGGGAAATCCACAAAAATCATAGCTTCACATAGTATTAGGGCTTTTTTTAAGTGTGACGTTATGTGGCTTCTGAGTCTGTTATGGCTATACCTAGCAGCCAAAGGAGGAATGCATAAAGAACTACAAGCATCACAAACCTTCTGATCCTCCTCGGAAACAGACATCAAACTTATCGCATATGTGCAAATAAGGAAAGCGCTCCTTTTGTTGCTTTCAAGATCGACATTGTGTAGACCGCTAGAAACATCAATGAAAGGCCTTTGATTGAAAAGAGTACATTTGATTGGACACTTTCCTGCTTTAATTATGACTCTTTAACTTGACACTCTGGAAATTAACTTTTTAGAGTTTTCACTAAACCACCGTTCAATGTCTGACTAGACTTCACGTAAACCGCTCTATGCTTGTTTCTTGAGCCCTAGGAATGCATTTAGCCATACACAGTACCATCTGCCCTCATCCTCAATTCCTTACTGACGCAGGAGAACTCAGAAAACAGCCGTAACATTATCCTTTGCCTCAGGGTGGGGTGTCAGTCTGTGAATACAGGCCAGTAGTATGATACCCAGCAGAGGGAATGATTTTAAACAGGTTTTAATGGCTTCTTCTTGAGTTATTTGTCATACTGGAAGCAGCTGGGTGCACAGTGTACAAGCTATAATCCCCTATATTTGAAGGAGAGGTAATGTAATCCTAAGACTCATTTTCCTTAGCAGTGATCTCCAGTGTTTTTTAAACTACAGCTACTGAATTATTTGGCACTGTAATTGATCCCAGCCGTTCACAGGGAATATCGAAAATTTGTTATAGATTGATTAATCAGTCAGAAATATAAATTAAAAACATTTTTCTTTCACTGCACACCATTATATGACCATTATGGAAAATTGGTATACTTCCAATAATTGCAAATTACTGTATGTGTAGCAACAAAAGAATGTTGAGTCTTTATGATTAACTTCAATGCATATTTGAAGTGCAACATTAGATACAAGATACCTCATGACAAGAGCTGAGATCAAGGATATCGTTAGTCAGTGATATAAAATATTTAAAAAGCATAAGCTTGCTATGATCCAGAGTCCTTTGAACAAGGTCTCAGTCAGTTGCATATGATATTGGAAGAGTCCAAGAAAGCTCTCCAGTTGTGTAAGAAGATAAAACATTCAGGTTCTGCTGAAATTTTTGCTCATTCATATTTGATTTAACTTGAGACAGAGAAACAACAGCATTGTTAAAAAAAGAAAACACATATCTGGTACATGGTCTATTCAGAATGCTTTTTTTCTGTATTGGTTTTTGCGTTTTCTATCAAATCAACATAATTACGACTGACTTTTTTCCATTAAATCTCTGACATCGTTACTTTAAAGCATATTAGAATTCTGCCATTAGAAGTGTAAATGGAAGTCTTCATCATTATTTTCAAACGGTAATCTCTGCACTCTTGTGGGTAACTGTGCTTTAAGGTTAATGTTGGAGGAGAAGTAGGAACTAATGCTGCTCATTTTTTGGAGCGTACGTTTTGTTTGGCCGCATAAAGACAATTGTTGATGAACATCTCTTTGCTTAACGGCCTTTAAGACAGCCTAGCTGAAAGAGGTAATGACTTATGTAAGAAGCAACTGACTGTTATGTTCGCTGAGAAAAGAGATATTTTTGAGATCCACCCAGCGTGTTCTGTTTTAGTCAGGATGTATACCACATTTTCCACTGGAGTTCTGCAGTGAATAGATCATTTGTAATTTCTAAGTTTTACTGGCTCTTCTGCCAGTCATTGAATACACCTTGCACAGATGGACTTCATATATTTTCAGAAAGACAGCATGGAGTCATGGAATCATGGAGTGGAGTCAGGAAAAATTTAACTATCACTGTTTCACAGAGCATCCTTTAAGTCTTTCATCTGAAGTGTAATCTCTTTGTAACATAATTACAGCTTTAGCATAGATGAAAAGGCACCACGGCTAAAAAAAAATTAATGAATGCCCCTTACCTGCACATTTTAAAAATTATTTTACATCAGAGACTTTTGATAGTAAAAATGGTGTACCCTGCTGTACTGTGGAGTCCAAAGCACACTGTCTTTTCCCTGGCCAAAACAAAGAAAACGGCCATTTTTAAAAAGGCTGATGTTGACCTGCTCTTTTGTTCCTTGGGTTACAAATTCCCAAGTCCCAAGGGGATTAATGTTGTTCTACCATTAATTGCTTCAGTAAACTTCTGACCCTATAATTGGGTAAAGTGAGAAAATGAAAGCAATGTAAACAGGCTTAGATGGGAACATCTGCAATGCAAATGAGGTTCCTTTCTGTCCCGTTTATGTGTCCAGGATTCTGTAATGCCACAAAATTGAAATATAAAGCTATGGTATTACACAGGAAAATTCAAGCTTTCTCTAATTCCCTTGAGATTTATGAATGTTTCTCCAGCAATGTGCTGCATTTTGACATTTCAGTAAGTCAGAGGTGCCTGCGAAGAATTGTGAATGGGTTTGCATGGTGAAACTCGCACGGTATATTACCTGGCATCCCGTTCTTTGTGGCAGTGTGTTGTGTTCCATTTCATCAGATGTGTTATTGTCGCAAAATGATTTGCCTGAATTTATGAAACCTGCTGAGGGAGGGGATTTCTCCTAATGCTCTCCTATTCAGCCTGTGCAGTGCGCAGTGTTGCTATTGTTCCCCTTTGAAGCAGGCAGCCGCCAGCGCTTGGCTTTGCTCCGCCTCGGGCCCTATCATTAAGGGATGATTTATACGTGCGCTCGGTGAAAAATTGATTGTGCCAATAGGCGTGTTGCTGCTACATCATGTTAACTGTATCAGGGCAGCAAAGTGTAGATTCCCCACACCTTCCCTGCTTTGATTGATCATAAACAAATTAGCCTCACCACACTATAACAAAGCGCAATTAACATGGCTGTGAATAAATGTCACTGCTTTAACTGAAAATGATCTGCGTTCTTCTTGCTGTTTCAGTCCTCCAAATAAAGCATTACTATCCCGAGGCTTAAGTGAATTGAAAAGATCCTCCTTTCCATATGTCATCTTGCCTCATGCTGTTTTCTTGTCTAAAAAGGTTTTCTCATCTTTACTCACCACCAGTGACATTTGTAATAATGTGCAGTAAGTCATAAACAAGAATTCTAACAATACCTGTGGAAAAACACATTTTACTTTACATGCAATTAAAGCCTTGCTTGACAGCAGGAGTTTGCATTTGTAGATTTTTTTGTGAACCATTGACGAACACGTATCACTTGTGAAACAGGGCTGGAAAAAATGCTGTGGTCTGAAATACTTAATCCTGTTTATGGCCATAGCCTGTTCTTAGTCACGGTCCCAGCGTGAAATGGTGAGCATTCCCACGTTTTATTACTGGAGGCTGGAGAAATAAAACCACCGCGGTACAGTTTTCTCTCTCTACCTCGTCTGTGTAATATTCTCTGTGATCGTGCCCTTTTCCATTCCTTTGGGCAGCTTCCCCTCATCTTTCCCTTGCTGGTTGTTCTAACACTTTTGTAAAAGTATAGAATTGCAGAAGTTTAGTGGATTCACCACCAGTCACAGAGCAGCAGTGTTTGGTGAAAAAATAGCCATCTTTTGCTAGTCCCACCCATCTCCCTCTCCATCTCTACGGGCTGGGTGTGCACTTCCTGGCTCCAAGCACCAGTGCACTCTGTGTGGATATTAGGGCTTTATACCAGGGACCAGATTGACATTTATTTTTGCACAAATGGTCATTCTCAGAAGGGCTGTGGTCAAAGCGGAATTTTGGCTTTTTACTATTCTGTTTTTGACAAATAGACTTGTTTGATGGAATCATAGTTGATAGTACACAGATTTTCCAGCTCTTTTAATACATAGTTATTTTGTTTATCCATTTTTACATGTGCACAATATATGCATATCAACAATACAAATGTACATGTAATAGAGTTTGCATGTAAAAAAAAGTTTATTTGTGATAATGCAAATGAAAATTAGATGGCTGAAATTTTGGTGCAACTGCTTAATGGCATTATTGTATTATTGTTTTGAACATAACTTTTTTAAAAAAATAACATAATTACTTAAGAGTATTAATAGAAAAAGGAGAATACATACCATAGCTGCATTTGTGTGGCATGAGTGCTGTGCTTGCAAACAATTGAAAACTGTCCACTCAAAGATTGTTGGAGAAACGAGCATCAGTTGCTCAGTGCCGTGGACAGACTGCGGCCTGTGGAATGGAGTGCAATATAAGTGGATTAACTGTGGATTAGCTTCCTGCAATTTCTCTACAACTTACCTCCGCCTCCATGCCTCATTACACTTGTTAGCTGCTTTAAAATCACAGATGACAAGAAAAGTTGAGGTAGTAATGGGCTCTGAATTTACATCTTGATATATCAGGATAGCCTGCGATCTCTGGGTGATGAACCGGTCTCTCTCACTTTTGTGCTCTGCAAAACCTGTTTTGATTTACGGAAACTATTAAAGGTAGAGATGGTCAGTCCTGAGGCTACTTAATCTCAGTGATGTATTAGAGGAGAGGGGTAGAGATAAGACTGAGAAAAAAGGGGAGGAAACAGACAAAAATGCAGGGTAAGACAACGCAGGAGAAAAATGCTGCAGGAACTGATAGGTCACAGTGCATAGGATGTTTCACCATCACATATTTGAGATGCTCTGCTGCTCTCGACTTTCAGATGGCATCAGCAGTCCGATGTCATGTGACGGTTGGTGCAGCCTCCAACCCGCCTGTCTGCCTCTAGCTCATTTATCTCTGCAGATGGTCTGTTGCCCTTGGCCCAAGTATGAGGATGACTTCCATGATTCCTTTATTACAGGGAGCTGAAACGCTTGGAGCATCACATAGCCTATGGGGTTTGGAG
Organism: Brienomyrus brachyistius; assembly: GCF_023856365.1. NCBI lineage: Eukaryota > Metazoa > Chordata > Actinopteri > Osteoglossiformes > Mormyridae > Brienomyrus > Brienomyrus brachyistius. Next base: position 46,436,736 of record NC_064533.1, on the reverse strand, counting down.
CATCCACATGCTGGCTTCTCATGTCCTAGCTGGTTTGCAGGAAAATAGAAGTCTTCTGCTGCATGTTGTTTTTTATTGTCATTTTTTAAATGAATGAATCATTTCACAGCTAATAGCTCTGATGTCTGCATATGTTGGTATTCACAAGCATTGCTCATTGTGCAATGCTACAATAGTACCTTAATGATTATACGCTAGGCTCACAAGGTTTGGCCAGCATCCGTCCGTGCTGGTGCCCATGTTTTGAATAGCAGGAATTCACAAACAAGCCCAATTTATATATTTAGTCTCAGCTCTACCCCAGACTGGCATCTGCTTTCGCTTGCACTGGCCATGTGATGAGCACCAGAATGAAGATGTAAATGTCTCTTCAGAATGGGACCATAAAGAATGACCTTTCTGTTCCACAGTAGAGCTCTGCAGCAGATGATCCCAAGTCTTCATTGGTTATTCACTGCCCAGCTCTGGATTTGCCCTCCAAGTGCTGTGACTAAGTGTAAAGTCAGCGGAAAAACTTAGAGTCTTATTTAAAATGCAGATGTTTGAACTATTTGTTTAGTGTGCAAATGGCTCAAACTGAGCCACAGAGTGAAAATCAAAGACTAATAAAAATTTAACTCCTTCTTGGCTCCTGCTTCCAGGGTGAACAGAATATTTGACCCGCAAAAACTGGAGTGGAATATTGATAGTCATGTAAGAGTGCTGAGAAGATGAGGGCTGCAGTGCAAATGTGACCCCCGAGTTGAGTAGATCTGCAATAAACATGGACTGATTTTTTTTTTTGCATTATGTACAATGTTCCTAATTCTTCTGTTTGAAATTTGTTTTAGTGGAAAGAAATTGGGTCAAGTAATGCATTATATCATGGATATAATTCAGATACTGGACAATAAGGTATTTTCTTGCAGATTTAGAGTTAGTTTGGATGTTCTGTGTTAATCCCATTCCTGATATATGGACTCTGGAGGCTGCATCCGAGTTCCATTAGAAAATTGCGAGAGTGTTATTAAAAGGATTAATGGAAATGTTTGATTTTAGCAATTTAGAAAGAGAGATAAAAAGTTTCCCTTGTAGTGTTAAAGATTGAGATTAGTCTTTAGTCATAATGCCAATGTTAATATTGCATTGATGAAAAAACTACATCTCACTTATGGTTTTGTAATTATCTTCCTGATATAATACATTTCATGGAACTGCGTGATGGAACGGTTCCCACATTAGATAAGCTGAAAAAAAGCATGCACACACTTTGGAATTGGGCTGGGCAGGGATCCTGAGAATGGAATAACAGGTTGATAAGAGTAAGATTTATTTTTAATTGGGTCTCACCACCTTTGAGAATGTATTTTTCAGAAGTGCGATGCTGGAGCTTTAGATAATAGGTGTTAGAGCTTTAGATAATAGGTTTTAGAGCCGGTCGTCTGGGGGCGGGGGGGGGGGGGGCACATGGTGGCTCAGTGGCTAGTGCTGTTGTCTCATGTCTCTCTGCTTGGGGTTTTGAGTCCTGCTTCCACTCTGTGTGTGGAGTTTGTTACAATGATTGGTGTTTCTAAATTGCTCTTCAGTTGTGTGTGTAGTGCTCTTTGATGGACGAGCATCCTATTCTTGGTGTACGTCAGCCTTGTGATCTATGATGTCTGTGATAGGCGTCAAGTCCTCCTGTAATCCTGACCACAATAAGCAGTAGGAAAATAGGCAAACTATGTTACTTATTCCTGATGAATATTTTACTGCTAATTATTTATAATAGGTAATGTTGTAAAGGAAGTAAAGTGAAATTGCAAACTCAATGATACTGATTATATAGGATAATTTAATTTAGCATGAATACTTCCTAAAGATACATTAATGTCAATTTTAACTTCAACTGGATAATGAATTTCATTATTCTATTATATTTATCTTTATTACTTATGTACGATAATATGATCAAATCTGTATTTTTTATAATTCTTTTTTGCAGCTAGTTGTCATATCCATTCATGTGTGAATCATTTTGAATGAAAGTTCTTCTGTAGGTATGTTTTGTCAGTAGCTTTGAATTTACAATAGATGCCCCTCAGAGACAGATTTAAAAATGCCTCACACATTCTCAGTTTGTGTGCATCCACCCACTATTATAAACTGCTTTTTAAGAACTATTGTCACATTGAAATATACTATTAAAACTGATTATACATCTTGAATACACAGGGGTTTTCAGCTGAATTTATTAGTGGGGCTCATCAGTTCAGCAGACCCTGGTCTAAAAGAGGATTCGCTTCTCAGAATATCTCAAAGCTGCTGTGAAGAAGCCATGTTTTTGTGATTCTGTAATATATACTCATGCATTGAGTAGTGCTGCATTGTATTGGGCTGGGATTGTGTTAAAATCAGTTGAGTGCCAGAAAGGTAAGGGAGGTCTGGAAATGTGCTAAGAAATTTGTATACATGAAATTCATTTTCAATCGTGTTTATGGTTTTATTTAGGGGTGTTTCTACTATAAGCTCTGAGTTCTTTTAAGTGCTGATGTGGTATAGTCTATGTACTGTACAGGTTGGAGTATAGAGGTAAATTGTCTGAAACTTTTCTCCTTTGGTTAAAGAGGCAGTGTGTCACATAAACAAAAGGGTGATGTTCTCAAGCATGTTTATTCTGCTGACTCTGCCATGACTTTGCCAAGTGCAAGAACAACTACATTATTTCCATATATGTCACAAAATGGAGACCTAATGCACAACTGCACTAGTGAATTTCAAGGTAATAGCTGACACCAAATAAAATGCCTGTCTGTTAGGTTATTCTTCATTTAGAAAAAGAAATCTGCATTTTTCTCATCAGAGCAAAAACCAAAAGCATGTTGCCCTGAGGGATTTTGAGAGAAACAATCCTATTATATTGCAGCATACTGGTGGGAGTTGTACAGTTCCAGGATACCTCTCCCAGCATGCCTAGTGGCATGCATAATGCTGCCCACTGTTCAGATTTATTAGCTCATTGTGTTCTTTATTAGCTTTATTATATGGTTCTTTTATCTTTTAGTGATCGCTCTTATTGTTTTTGTTGTGCTGTGTTTAATTCTGCTACTGTTGTGCTATGTTTCTGTGGTGATGATATTGCATGGTGATGACCTGTACAATTGTGGCATGTGTTGGAGTGTTATTTGCCTGACTATGGTGTCTAGTCCTTGTACGGAGCCTTGGCTTGGCACTGTATTCTTCTGTAGTTTATTTTACATTAGTTTTCAAAATACGGATGAAGTTGATATCGGAAATATTGCGTTTTAATCACAGAAGATACTGTTGACTGCATGGCACTTCAGTGGAACGGAAGCTCGCGCATTCCAAACTTTTTAATGAGCCGGTTCCTTCACTTGAGAGTAGTAAACATGAAGATCTTAATTACATCTTTAATGGTGTTTTCAGTGTGGAACCACCCGAAAGCAAAAAAGGCGGTTCAATTAGGAGAGTGTAACAGAGCCGTGTCCTCAGTCTGTGAGGCTATAGACACCCCAAGAGGGATGTTTTGAGTCCTACTGTGCCAAATGCAGCTTTTTGTCTATTGGCCATCTGGCAGTGTTGAGGCTGGAGGCAGTCCTCAGCCTTTTACATTCACCTCTGCTCAAAGCCAAGCTTGCTTTCCTCAGAGTCGCCATGGAAAATAATTGTGAGTGCAGTTAATTAAATTTGGTCACTGGGTCTTTGACAGGAACGGAAGGACAAAGACCTGTATTTGCTGCGGGGTATGCCAAGACGTCTGCCTCTTCAGCTCGCTGTGGGAGCTGGTTGGCAGACTGACCAGGTGTAATGGTAACACCTGCTAAATCAGCTGGGGACTGCAGGTGGTCACTCACCAATAAATGCTCTGGTATTTATGTGCATAAGTGAAATAATACATTTCTGAGACTTGCACTTGCTGATTACATGGTCCTATAGAACAGAATCTATATCAAACTACAGGCTATTATAATTGCCCATTGCACACGATGTATGTTGTCTGTCTTGTGCCTGTGTCAACTTTCTCCACTGCACTACTTAAATTTGCACAAACTACTATATTTATTACAAATCTTACGCTTACTCGTGTATCTTTATTGTCTGTATTGACTGCGTTACACCCTAATTGGTATTTTGTCTATTGTTAATTGTCACGGTGTCACCAACAGTAGCAAGCTGTGCCAACAAAAATCTCCACTGGCCTTGGCTGTGTGGCAAGAAAGGTTCTGATTCTGATTAAATGAGAACATTACCAGTAATGTACAATTTAACAGAGAGGCTCGATGGTTAAAATTCGGATCAAATCTGGCCAATGTGTAATAATAAAAAATCTGCATCCCCGAAAGTCACTGGAACCCAGCCTGAGCTTGGAGACACAATTCAGCGGCCCACAAATTTGTATTTAAACTTGAGACTAATTAGAGAGGAAAGGAACATACGGAGCTGCTGTAGCTCAGTGACTCTGTCAATCAAGCCATTTAGCGCCTGCACACAGAACTCAAGTAACAGCAGCTCCCATTCTGTGAACCTTCGGTCCGTTAACTGCACGTAACCCTGTTCATTTCTTATGGGGATGACATTGTCCATACTTGAAGGCTGTGAACAGCATTAAGAATTGCACTAGTGGTTAGAGGAATTTAGCTGAAGGTCATTGGGTGGATTTGTTTAGAATGCTTTATTTTTTTCAGCTATTTGTTTGTTGTTCTCTGATTTTTTTGCCAGCTGGTGCTTTTTTTTCTATAGTGGCTTGAGCAGAACATTTTATGTTTCTCTGTGGCAAAAAGACAAAAAATAACCTGTCTGTTTTTTGTATTCCACATTGTTAAATTTGTTCAGAAAGAAAAAGGTTTCAGGGTTTTGCTTCTTTAGAATATGATTTGCCAAAATATGATTAGAGATGCGCTAAAGATCTGCCATTTTTTCTTTTGTTTCATTTAAATAAAACATCCTCAGGAAACCTGAGAAGGTAAATTAGGGAACATTTAAATGATCTTTGGGTGTAACCTAGAAGATGCCGGAAAAGTGACATTTTTTAATTAATGTTGACATATTAGGCAAACGTTTTTGTTGGTTTAACATGTTGAAGGTTACAGTGCAGTAATGAATGTGAAAAAGGACACTTTTGGAACACTGATCTGGAACGTACTAACACAAAGGTGGGAAAGGGGGGTTTTGTGATGTAATGGAAGCCTGTGCCATTTTAATTCCAGGGCTTTCAAAGCTCTCAATAATATTTTAATTTAAAAACAAAAAAATAATAATTCTTAAAGTAATGATCATAGTTATTCTATGATTCTAATTTTCTGTGGAATCTGGTATTTCTAGCCCCCCCCCCAGTCGCCCAGCTCACCAGTGGCACTTTTCTCTAGAGACCTGGATGAGTGAGGTGGGCGGGGGGTGGCTTGGAGCCAGCTGCTGCAGTCGAATGCAGCCATCAGACTTAGGGTCTCTGCCAAAAGCAGGCCCGTCTGTCCCTGATCACTCAATAGCTAGACTGAGATTTGCAATACCGGCTGCGAGTCTGTAGGTAGAGACAGAGAGAGGCCAGGACTGCAGACTCTAAGTCATAGCAGCAGCAGCCTGTCTTCCCTCAGGGCTACTTAAGGCATGAACTGGAAGGGGGCTGGTATGTGCAACTATAAAAGAGCACACTATACTTACTGTATGCCTGCTTCATTAGGACTCATGGTAGCCTATCAAGTCATTTCTTGACTAATCTTTTAGTCTAGGTGTTCCAACTGTACCACAGAATTCTGGAGATTTGGGGAGGGGTTGGTCAATTACCAAAAATAAATTTTATAAGAAAATAAATAATTTAAACTCTGCCTTTTTGATATTTGTGTGTTCTTATCGCATCTGGAAAAGAATAGTAATGACTAAACATATTAAATGTGGCCCACATTTCAATCCACCTCCCTCATCCTCCTCTTGATCATCAAGCTTTACCTACCCCCCCACCACCCTACACCCCCTACCCCCCACCACCCTGGCCAGCAAGCTGTACCAGTCTCTGAACAATTTCCATAAGGTATGTCAGCCCACAATTATCAAATATTTGGGATCCCATGCGGTATTCCAGAGAAGTTTTTCCTTTGACTTTACATTCCAGCATTAAGGTTAAATGCCTTCCTCAAAAGTACAATAACAAGATCCTTGCTGGGACTCAAATCAACCTTCATCAACCTTCAGGGTACTAGCCTGTGCCCTGTGGTCCACCTGTTGTTTAAACTGTGTTTGTGGTTTACATGATGCAGGGGGAAGGTTCCATCACCAGTCCAGGCTATCCCAGTCTCAAACTTTCACAGCTGTGAGGAGCATTAACATGCTGTGAGAGCATTCCATTTAAATACGACACCACTGGTGTTGATTTCCTGTCTCATGGGGACCATGTCACAGGGACATTGAAACATGCTCCTCTGGTTTTTATGATGACAGAATTATAACAAGGATAATATATTTGAGCTTGAGCAAGATAAGGTGTAGGGATGCCACTGCAGTTTTATCAATCTGGCATTTGACTAGACTGGGATAAGAGACCTGGTCAAAGCTCCTAAATAGCATAGATGATGAACAGTCAAGGGGTTTCAATGACCCAAGGTCCCATGTAAGGTTTCCTTAATGAAAAACGCATGTTTAACTGGGACATCACAAGATGGGTAAGTGGAAATGAACTGAAATGACATGGAAATGAAACTGCTTGTGGTAACGGCTTCCGGTGAACTTTGACCTTTAACCCCAGTGTGGTGCGCATGAACGGCAGGGGGAAGCTAATTGCCGCAGCCTCCATCTGAGCTGTGGAAGGAATGTCTTTAAGATGCGGTGCAGCCATCGCCGCGGAAACACTCGGGCTCGTCCGCCATCTGGTCACTTCTGATCCAAAACAGCCTCCGCTCAGACTGTGCATGACTGCAAGCTCTGGTCTGGCATGTCCGCAGTGAGCAGCGAGCAGCAGCCAGCATTCGATAGACTGAATAGTGCCATTTTACTCACATAATGCGATCGATCGTGGCTTATAGTTTGTGTCTGTGCTGCTCTTGCCAAAGAAACCATTATCGCTTCAGGTTACCCATCGAGAGAGATGGAGCTGTTCCTTAGCCTCTATACACAAATGTAGCATGGCTCTTCTGAGATGCATAGAGCCTTGTAATTCATTCCCAGCAAAACGCTCATACTAAAATGCTTTCAATGGTCAGTGTGATGATGAACAATTAGTAATCAAATATAAAATTAAATATTTATTTTATATTTTAGGTTTTAACTACAGATAAAACTGAATAGATATTTCTTTCTCACTAGAAGCACAGAAGGATATCTTGAATGAATAATGAATAAATCTTCTTCCGGAAGGACTTGTCCGGAATAATAAAACGTGTAAGAGATGCTAAAAGGGTGAGTTTTCCCACAGGACTTTTTGCATCCATCTGCCAGGGACCTGTGGAAAGGACAGCGGGAGCTGTGATAGAGATACAGCATCATGGGATGCCATTTACCCCTCTCCCCGTGACCCTGCGTCCGTCTCCTCGTGGTGGGGGTGTCAATAGAGAGCGGCAGCAGATGGGTCGAGCTGAGTGACGGCCGGGGGGGAGGGAAATGAGGCAGGACCTTCGAGGGGTTTCATTTCTGCGTGGCAGGCTTAGTGGTTGGACCGAGGCGGGGGTGCCGTCCCCCACACTCTGCTCCGCTTCAGTAATCTTCTCCGGCTGTTGGGCCTATTTGTCTTCATTACCGCCTGGGAGGATCTCTGTTCCGGCGGCACCCAGACGCCAGTGTGTTGGCTCTTTCATTCTGCAGTCGCTGCACCGGAGGCTGGGACACACTGAGTAATTAGGACTGCATCCTCCGCCAATGTTAGCCTGATGCTCCTGTCATCCCACACTAGATTATGTAACTAAGACATCTACTTCTGGTGACAATATTTTGTCACAACATGTCACAAAGATTTGGTTGAACAGAACTTATCCCTAGAAAAAAAAATGGTGAGTTCTTTGAAACAAAGATTCTTAACATTACATCTTAAAACATCCTAATAGGTATTATCTCTAGATAATTAACAATTTTGTGTTGTTTCTTAAAAATTTTCATACAACTGTGTATTGTACGTTCGACCCATTAAATGTGCAAAATGAAGAAATGATATTTGTGGTGTTTGACTAATGTACCGGTATTTCTTGCACAGTTAATGACGATGCTCGAGTTTTATTTGCGTGGGTGATTTTTTTCAGGAAAAATGACAGACTACTCCAGCAATCTCAGGCAAGTTTCTGAATTTGATCTCATTCAAAATAATAACTCAGTGGTTTTTAGAGAACTTCAGGTTGCTGGTTAGCAAAATGAACACATTTATTAGTGACAAAATAAAAACAACATTAGCAGATAGGTTTAGCTAACTAGCCAAGTTATAAAACTCATTAGGTCACTAAAATCCTCTCCTATGGCCGGCCTGTTGAAAAGATATCCCCAAATCTGTACTTCTTTCCATGCAGTGAAGAAAATAAGATGAGACTATATTAGACAAAGGATGGGAATTGCACTTGGACTACATGTATCTTTCTCATTTAACACCCACTGCAGTCACCCAAGGGCTGTTTCTCACGCGGCGAATCTGGGTGCTGCTGCCATTTTAGCTGGCTCATTCTAGGGTGTATGAGACACAGGAAGGAAGCCCTCCAAGAAAGCCGTGCACCTGGCACCTGTACTTGGGAGCTCTTTTGGAGTTTAATTGCTAAGTCCCGTACAAAAGGTCCCATTGCTGACACTGACGCTCCTGGGACTCTTGCAGATTTTTTGCTTAACAACAGCAGTTTTATTAGTAATCTTGTATGTATGCGGTAAGAGTTTGCAGCTGAGCGTGATTAATGAACAAAGCAGATGCGGAGGTCAAGCTGTAGAAAGGTATGTGGGATGCCGTATTAAGTCCCATGGTCCAGTCAGATGATTCCATCAATGTTGGATTGAACTTGGCATGCCTGCATTTTCTGAGAAAGCTGAAAGCAGCTGTAAATTCCATGACATTTGCCCTCAGTTTTATGCTCTTCTGTGACTGATACAATCCCTTTCACATGGGTTTAGTTCCAGGAACATTTAATCACCATTTACACTGGCTGAGATGTAGCCATTAGCTGCCTCCTGTCGTCCCTGGTATCTGAAGAGCTTTTTTAACGGTTACCTAGACGAGATTTCAAAGATAAACTTGCAGACACAGGCAGAGATAGGAAGGAGAGAGAGACGGAGAGATAGGGGGATTTATTGAAGAGATTGTGGGCTGCCCCCTTCCTGCTCTTGGTCTGTTAGCGCCAGGTTTGGCCGCTGTGAGCATACTTCCAGGGACTGCCAGCAGGGTGACAACTGCAGAGGATGCCCATGCTATTGCTTATCAGAGGTGTCAAATCGAAGAATCAACTTTGGCCAGCCCCAAGCCTGCCCCATGCAACTCACCTCTCCTGTGCCATTTCCCATTGCTACGGATGTGTTTCCACAGTTTTTGTGCTCCTTGCATCATGACATTGTAAAGGGTGTTTTATCTGCACATAAACTGCAGTACTGATGATATTATATATTGATTTATTGCTGTGCATAATGTCTGAAGATATACAGTCAGCTGAATCTCTGCCATGATTGGTGATATATTTCTGAAGCTCCGATGTTGCTGAACATTGAACTCCATGTTCTCATTCTCCAACCCTCCTGGGCTTTTAGTATGTAGCTCCATTGTGCTTCATGTCTGCGTGACATGGAGGCATTGAACGTGAACTGACTGTTTGGGCAATGTTCTGAACAAGCACTGAGGCTTCCAGACAATCTGGATATATTTAATGTTCATTGGCTTGGATTGACTGTCTCTGTCACTTCTGCATTAGACTGGCATAGCTGACATTTCCTGGGACAATGTGGCAGCATCACACAATGGTGCTGATATGTGGTCCCATTAAAGCATGCTGTAAAGATGGAATCATAATTTCTTATGTATTCACTTCTATATCTGTTGAACGCCTCATTCATACCCGTTTTCTGTGTACAGTCTCCAATAGATAGACACCATCACCACTCTCAGATACACATTGCCAAAATTATTGACAATTAGAATGTGAATTGGCTCAAAGATTTGTGTCTAGTTACTTGCATGTAACATGAATACTGACATTGCACAGTTGGAGTTGGGATTTTGTGCTCATAGAGTTAAGAATTCAAATAACTAAAAGATGCATCGTGCCTGAAACTTGCAATGAAGCATTTTCCCTGTTCCCCTAACTCACTGGGGGCTGGACCCCTGTGGGTAGGGAGTCAGGCTGCATGATGATGAAGCCCTTCTCAGCTGCAAGGTTGAACATACTTGCCAACTCTGTGCTATGGAAAGCTTATAAACATTTAGATACCCAATGATTCCAATGTAGCGCAGCTGTGAATTTTTAGAGTGAATCCTTTCTTTTTCTCCTAACTATTTCCCCAGCCCACCTGGTTGTCAAACGCTTTTTAAAATGGTTCTGTAGCAGAACCCAGCTATTCTCTGGAGGCCTTTTCTGCGTTCTTGTCTCATTCTGTGGCTCTGTAGCCACAACGCCAAAATGGAAATGACTGTTTTTCTGAAGCGGCGACGTGTGGCTCTGCATTTAGCTGCCCCTAAATGCCGGTGTTAATTGTTTGTTGATGTTAATTGCTGGTTGATGCATAATGTGAACAAGCACTATGTTCAAATGGTACTTGGCTGACAGGCTTAACTGCTTCTTTTTGACGATATCTTGCTGGCCGTGCAGAAAAGAATATATATATTTTTTTTTAGATAAGAATGGATTTTTATCATTTTTATTTTTTACCTTCAGTGTAGCCAAACTGCTTTATTTGGAATAAGAACTAAGCATTAGTTATTATTTATTAGCGGTTCTACACAAAACAGCATTGATGTTTTGATGGAGCAGGCAATATGGGTGTAGCGTTGAGCTGGGTGGGGGGGTAGGAACCACATCAATCATGGTGTTACGGCTGAGCTTTGCTGCTCGCCTCCTTTGCACTCTCATTTCATGGGCACACACCTAATGGTTCTTTTCAAGAGCCATTATCAGTTACAATTTGCTTTAAACAGAGACTGATACTGTGGTCATGACCCCCCCTTCCCCCCCGCCTCCCACTGAAGGGTCTCTTTCCTTCAGCTGCGATGTCCCCCTGTGGCCTCAGTTCACCTGGGATAATCCTGAGCAGACTGATAACGGAGACAAATTGTCCCTCACTCTCACTTTCTCGCTACCTCTTGAGACAACAAATTGGAATGAGCACCTGCAGGTAGCCAGGGCTCTCTTAACACGCTATTCTCTTCATGAAGATGGAACAGGCCAATCATGGAGTGGACAAGAATTTAAACCATTCCTGATGTCTCATACTGGGAAATTCCTTGAAACTCTCTTATTTAATTTGAACAAAATGTAGCTCACCTTCTTAAATGTCATAACTTAAAAAAAAAAAAAGATTAATTTGATTCAGTGTTTGTGTGGTCTGTCATATTTCATATATATCATACATTTTGTCATTTTTTTGTTGATTAGTTTTACAATAACTGGGTACCTGTAATTCAAGCTACAATTTTGCTTCTTAATTTGCACACTTGACCAGCTGTCTGTAGACTGCGGGTGGAAACCACTGGGAGAACAAGCAGGCTCCACACGATACTAACCGCTCAGCACCAATGACCATCCTGCTTACAGACACAGCATTTGATGTTATTAAGCATTATTAGGTGACATTAGATTCCTTTAACAGCTGTGTCTTTTTCAACTAAATGTATATCATTTGAAGTGCAACCTGCAAAATCACATTGATTTTGATTGCTGGGGCTTACAGTAGGTGTGCTTTCTTTTTGCTCCTGTTTACCCCTTATTTGAGACACCCCACTGATATCAGAGCAGGATGCCATGATTTGAAGATGTCATACACACTCATAAATAATTAAGGCTACATGGATTATGAAGTGAATATTTCATAACATTTGAAAGACAGTAAAAGCACTCTGTTGGATCCAGTGCCCATGCTCCGTCACTTGCGCTGAGTGGGCAGAAGCAGGAGAGTGGGATGTGAAGTAGTGAGCCTTCCATCCAGCAGCGACTGCAGGAAAAGCTGAGAGGTGTCCAGGTCACCCTGATTCAGGCCAGGCGTGTGCTGGCACCACCTTGAGAAGATGGACGAAATGGGACACTGCCTCCCCACGCTGCTTTTTATAGACTGCGGGAAAGCTGCTTGGCTTTAGGAACGACACTCTGACATGAGGAATGTGGGAAAGTGGACCAGCTGTACATGATGGATCTTTCCCTTTTCGGGGTGCTTGCTTTTGGGGTGATTGGGATGTGTAGCCATGCTATTCTTTAAATTTTCTTCCCTCAATCTGTTTTTTTTTTACTCGGGACAAATCTGTAGGCGGTCTATTTAATATATATACGCAATACAAATATACATTTTTAAGGCTAAACAAAGGAATTTCTTGTTACATCTAATGTAATTGAAAATCAGAGTAGAAGCTAAGTGTTGCTAATCTAATCAATGACCTCTGACATCATACATCAGAAGCTTCCTAAACAGGGTGCAAAATAAAAGTCTACAGATTATGCAATATAACCGGAATAAATATATGCAGCATAACCAGAGAACTGTGACTCTCACAGGATGGATCATGTGTCTGGGATGAATGGGCATGCATACAAGAAACACTCTCCTATGTAAATAGAGGAAAGAAGGAGCAGGTGGAAGGAAAATTGCCTGAACCCATGTTGTCAGCTGACTAACTGCTTGTTACAGATGGAGGCCCTAGTGCTGCTCGCTGGATCTTTTAAAAAGTGTAATTTTCTGGGTACCTAATGTGTTCAACAGCTGGACTAAGATTGTTCTTTGTTCAAGGGCAGGGTATGCGGCCCACTAGCTGTCATTTCTACAGCTCTTTTGTAGAATTAGGAGCACCTAACTGTCCTGGATTTCATGGCCTATTAGATTATGCAGCGGTTATTTGCTGCATTCCCACTTGCTGTTGTTGGAATGGTGCACAAAGTGAAACAATTTAACGCCCTGGCTTCAAATCCCGTTCTGCTGCTGTGCTGCGCACATATTTGATTTTCTGATGGCACTTAGCTTATGGGATTTAGCAGTCAAAAGGGGGATGTTTGGCATAATTTTAAAGAGGCAAATCGTCAGCCCAGCTTGTTCCAGTTGTTGTTGACGTCGACATGGTTTGGGGGTGTGCCTGTTAGTGGATGTGGGGTGTCCTCTATGGGTTTTGGGGGTGTGGACCACGCAACACCATTAGCATCACAGGATTTGACATACTGGCAGACTTGTGCATGTGCTGCAGCACGGTTTCTAGCAGCCAGTAACAGGACACCTCAGGCTGCTGTCTCCCCTTTTATGAATGTCCCTGTGGATTTGTTATTTCAGTGAATTTGCCTTGCTGATACACATAGCCTAGATCAGGGTTACTGATCCCACCTCCCCGCCCCCCGGCAAATTTTGTCAGGGGCAGGGGCAGTGTACCTTGACGGAACTCGGACCATGGGGAAAATTAATTTAGTACCCCTGGCTTAGATGCCGGGCTTTCTGCTGCAGCTCCAGATGAGCCGATGTTGACCCCCATCTCCTTTATTTCCAGGCGTGCCTAAGTGACGATGGCACCACTCCTCTGAGAGCACATCATTCCCACCTTGTCACCTGTCGCCTGTTGTCCTGTGACAGCCACGGGCTCTGATGCCAAAACCCGGAGGCAGCAGGAGGAACTCATGAGACCGGCCATGTCCAGCGGTAATGCACAGCGTACGGCCTGCATCCCAGACATCACCCCATTACCATAGAGCTCCTTTACAGCGTCAACTCACAAACCTCCCCTCCATCGTTTGTCTAAGTGCTTGTCTCTGGTACTAGTTAATAGTGTGAACTGGCTCGTGCATTCGGAGCCCAGGCCATAATTAACAGCAGTGTTTTGTGTTGTACTGAAGGTTTAGGTGAAGTAAACACAAGCACACCTAATCTACCATGCACGATGTCTGAGTATTTTTTTGTAAGATGCTTTCAAATAAAGCTGACTTACTGTTGCCCGAGAACAACAGTAAGTCATATTGTCCTGAATGTCCCAAAATTAACCATATTTCTGAAAGGTATTGATGAGATGTAATAATATCATATTGTAAATTATAACCTATTGATCAGCTTTAGAACTGTTTAATCGCAGAACTGTGGTGAATATCAGGTAGGAGCCCAGCTATCGGCTGTGTTTACGTTGTCACATTACGTGTGATATCCAGTATGGGTGCAGAGGGATGTCCTGTTTTTTCTTGTGTTACACAGTTATATCATGTGTCACTTTAAAGTGGGGGCGGCAGCAGGGGAACACATTAGCCACATTCACCTTCTGCTGCCCGTTTTCATGCGTATTCTGAGGGTTTGATTACAGGCACGCAGTAATACGAGAAGTTAAGAGTAACACCTGCTATCGAGGGGTAAAACTCCCCCCCCCCCCCCCCAGGAGGCGTTTGGCATCATCCCTGGCCGGTTTTTATTATCCGGCTCCCTCCCCTCACCAGACCCTGAACAGCATTAAGAGGAAGCTCACACCCAAGCTTTGACATGTAGCTCCCAGAGGTGGTGTTTATGGAGCTCCTTTGCTGCTGCTGTGTGACTTGGGCGTCTCTTGGTGTGTGTCTCTCTGGCAGCTGCGGACGGGATGGGCAGTCTGGGAGCTGAGCAGGCCCATGTCGGCGTACCTGTCGCAGACCCTGGCGCCTGGGCTACGGCCATGAGCAATCTGGGCATTGTGCCGATGGGCGTGGCCGGGCAGCCCCTGGTGTCAGGTAAGTGGCACGCTTCCTCTGTCCCACCTGCTGGTGACAACTCGCAGCCAGGTTAGTTAAAGTTGAGAGAATGGAGAATGCGCTGGTATGTGGAAAGGAAGAGTCTGGGCCTCTGTCAGGGACTTTTAGAGCAATATTTTGGTGTTGTGTACATGGTTATAATCTCGCAGGAACGCCACAGCAGAGGAAATTCACCTGCACCGATGCTTGAAGGTGTTTTTAGATTGCTGTCTCTTGCTATGGAAAGTAAAATGCTTTTTTTAGCTCAACCATCCAATCAATCACTTCCGGGCATCTTATCGCTGCACCTTTTGACAGCAGATACGTAAGATTTGAGGACTTCAACGAACCAACACGCATGATTTCTCTGTGAGCAGAAATGTTCTCCTCCATCTCAGCATGTGATTGACATTTTGCCTCTGCAGTTTGGCGCTTTTTATGAGCTCACCCTGTGAAGAAGACATGCCCCCCCACTTTCTTTAGTTCTTTATTTGCCCCTTGCTTGCGATGGCGTAACCATGTGACAGTGCTTGGGTACAGCCAGCAAAGATGGTGTTTGATTATGACACTATGACTTTTTTTAGACATCTTAATAAACTGAGCATATTACAGACAGACATACTTTACTGCGGCCTGGCCCATTCATCATTTGTTTCTGCAATAGAGGAAACTGAATTCTGAACATAAACAGTAATAGAGACAACAAGATCCCCAGGCTGTACTGAGCTAATATGTGATTGCCTCACATATCCTGACTGCGTTTATGTCTCGCCACTCATGTAAATGAAGGCTTCGCTGGGAATGCATCTTATTGTAATTACCGTCACAAGGGACAAGGGAGCCACTGCGGATTGAGGCGAATTAGGCTCAGATTAAAATTCATGAACAGATTGCCAGATCATGCATATTTATGCGGTTGTCACACTCTTTCAGCCAGCACCAGGAGTTCACATCTGAATTATTTGAATTTCCGGTAATCACTCACCAGGAAATACTAGAACAAGTGCCTCTGCAGGGCAGCTTTAAAATATGCTTTTTGGGGAAGAAACACTAAAGTCTGTTCTGTTTTCATACTTACAGTTGATTCATGTACAGACCCTTATTAAGCTGAGTGAAAAAGATGGACAGTAAGCAAACACGGTTCTCCAATAGTTGTTTGTTTAAGAAAAATCCCCCATTTTACCTTCAAGAAGTGATCAAACATGAGAATAATGATCAATGTTCTGCTTCAAAATTGCCTGCCTGCATGTCCAACATCATTTGAAGTTTGAAGAAAAAATTCCTGCTAGTTTACTGTTAGTTAGTCTGTCATTTGTTTTACTTGAGCCCTAAAAACAGATTCAGCTGAAATATTTGATCTTCACTCTGGTATGATATTTACGGGCCAGTAAGCAACATTATGTAAAATTATGTTATTCCATAAATTAATGTCAGTAATTTATGGTTTTGCAGCTATTGAAGTTCCCATTTATTTATAGATTTAATTTATACAGTATGATTGACTATTCCACCTTTAGTTTTCTAAAGAATTTGCAGAACATCAGATTGATGTTTCTCTGAATATAGTGGATTCTTTTGCTTAGCAAGTGGCTATTTTTGATGTTGCCTTGTATGAATTGGGTAAAGGAGATTGAAAGGTAAAAAAAATGTCAGCCTTGCATTATTCTTCAAGAATTTAGCAGAAATCTCAGAATTTTGGCAATAATAGTACCTTTATGAAATTAAATTTCCATAAACCATTATTGAACTGTTTCAATTTTTAATAGAAAATATTATCCCATGGAGCCTAATGGCTAAGTAAGTTAATCAGTCTACATTAATCAGTGCTTCGATTTTCTCATGTTCTAGTACTCTGCTCTAAGGGCTGCTGTTAGACTCCTGCTCATGATTTACTAATGTTTTGTAGATGTGAACACTAAGGCTGAAAGCTGGCACGTTGGGTAATTACAGCATGCGTACTCTGCAGGTGTAGATGTCTGACTTAAGTAGGAGTACGTGGGACAGGGTCTGCTCTAATCTTTCAACCATCACCTAGAGTGGATTTTTAATAACTTGTGTTTTGACTGCATTGAGTCCCTGTTGACTTTCTGCAGATACCTGTAATTATGAGCTGCAGTTTGAAAGAAAGCAAGGAGCTTCTGAAGGTTGACACACGAAGTTGAACACAGAGCAGAAGGTGATATCAGAGGTCTTGTTCCATAATTATACAGTAATCCAGGAATGCTTTTTTTATTCGCTCCTTCCCTATTATACCTCTGAGGCTACTGTCGTAGGTAATTATAGCTCATGGATATGATGTGGAAAAAGGAGCCCAGCTCTCTTACTTGGAGGAGCTCAAGCTGGGGCACATGCATCACAGCAATGTTCCTGGAACGTTTGCCCGGTAACATCTCACCTCTCTGACAACTATGGGCTAGTTGTTTCCCGAAGGTGGGATTCAGCTGTTGGAGGCGCATTTGTGCTGGAAAGAGTGAAGAAAAATCACAGTAATAAAAGGAACTAAAACAGTATTTCATATTCTGGCAGCCGTCGTGGAGCCTGTCGCCAGAGGAATGAGCAAGGCCTTGAATCCTGTTCGCTGGAAAAATATGCAAAAGGAAATGATAAATGGGGACTGCCTTAATGTGCGATTCACCTGTTATTGCCATTTCATTTTCATCCTAATGAGTTTTGCAGAGTTGTGGCACAACTTGGTATTCCAGAATTTGGTGCTGATTAACGATTAACGATAACCTATGCTAGCACACCTTAAAATATCCTCAGAAGACATACTGATACTGTTTCGTGGAGTGTTTCTTTAAGGATTTAATGTTAGGCAAGACCAACTCAAAATAGAGGGTCTACTCTGAATAAAAGGAGATAGTCGTGGAGTGAAACAATGTTACCGTAAAACTTAACGTATATCATATTTTTTTTTTTTATCTGAAGGTCCATAATACAAGTTAAAGTATAATAGCTAATTGTCTCATTACTTTTAATGGGCCTTTTAATTCCTCATAATGTGCGTGGAGTGTGTCTGTGTGTTTTGTGTCCTGTGATGGACAGGCATCCCATCCAAGGTGTACTCCAGCCTTGTGCCCTGTATCCCCTGAGATCCAGATTAATATCACTCCCTGTTGTCCATTTGAGGTGATTGAAATTGACAGGTTGACAGCCTACAACAGTATCCTGCACTGGGGCTGTGCAGAAAGATGGGCATTATTTTATTATTGCCTCAGTACTCTATGGTTGCTTGGTTACTATCCATTAGTGCAGTTTAAGGATTCCTTATTAGCACAGCTGTTTTGAACATTGTAAGATTTGCGCCATGCTATCTTCCCTGTTACTTGTCCTTCCTAGATTCCATCTGCATCCAGAGCTTTGACCCCAGCATGAGTATTATCGCCCCCATCAACCCAATGATGGCGGGCATCAGCCTGGTGCCACCCCCACCAGTCCCAGCCGAGATGCCCGTTGTCAAGGAGATAATCCACTGTAAGAGCTGCACGCTCTTCCCACAGAACCCCAGTAAGTCCCCGCGAACATCATCATACATCTGCCCCTGCTGCTCTACAAACTTACCAGCTCTCGGAATATCTCAGGAGGGAGAACAATATAGATGGGTTAGCAGCTGAAGACTTACAACCTCCAGCTAGGACCCTAATTATGTTCTGAGGCAAAAGCCACCATAATTAGTCAATAGCGAGCAAGCTGAGAGTGCGGCTGGATTTTTCTCAGGTCTCATAAAATATGCAGAAATTTACCACATACCCTGCAGTTATTCATTCATATTCCCGCTTCTTTTCACCATGCATTCTCTCTGCATTGCCTTGTTCCCTCAGATCTCCCCCCTCCGTCCACCAGGGAGCGCCCCCCAGGATGCAAGACCGTGTTTGTCGGGGGGCTCCCCGAGAACGCCAGTGAGGAAATCATACGTGAGGTTTTCGATCAGTGCGGCGAGATCGTCGCCGTGCGCAAGAGCAAGAAAAATTTCTGCCACATTCGCTTTGCGGAGGAGTTCATGGTGGACAAGGCCCTGTACCTGTCCGGTAGGAGCTTACTCCACGCTCAGCTTCCTCCTACAAAGGAAAGAGCACGAGTAGAAATATGAAGTCATGTTTAATGTATCGTGGAGTATCGTGGTGTGTTGTAGATTATGTCTCCCACAATGCACGGCTCACTGGCGTATTGTATTGTTGTGTTTGGTTGCGACTCTGCGTTTTTTTCCCAAGGGTACCGGATGCGCATTGGGTCCAGTACAGACAAGAAGGACTCGGGCCGCATGCACGTGGATTTTGCACAGGCCCGCGATGACCTGTACGAGTGGGAGTGTAAGCAGAGACTGCTGGCTCGTGAGGAGCGCCACCGCCGTAGGGTACAGGAGGAGCGACTGCGGCCACCCTCGCCCCCTCCCATAATGCACTACTCAGAGCACGAAGCGGCCCTGCTGGCTGAGAAGCTGAAAGGTGATTTCTGTAATGCCCCTACGCATCAGAACCATTAGCATGTCATGCTAACAGTGACAGAGTTTAAAAAAGTGTTACGTGGGCCAACCAGCAGATTAGATGGAGGAATACATAAACATCCATCCATCTTCTTGAAGCACTTATCCTATTCAGGGTGACGAGGGGGTCCAGAGCCTATCCTGAAGGCTACAGGGCCAAGGCAGGAAATAACCCAGGATGGGGCATCACAGGGCACACTCACCCAATTTGATAACTCCAATTAACTTCAGCATGTTTTTGGACTATTGGGGGGGGGGGACTGGAGTACCCCAAAGGAAACGACAACACAGAGAGAACTTGCAAACTCTACACCCATGGAGCCATGGCGGAGACTCAAACCCCGATTCCAGATGCATGAGGCAACAGTGACAACCACTACACCACCATGCCAACCCACATTTAAACATAAGAATGCAAAAATGCTATTAACAGTGCCGTGCACAGACGTTTTTAAGGCAGGTGCTGGAAGGGGGAGGGGTGTGTGGCTTAGGCTCAATTTTTGGTAAATTTTGCATGATTGTCAGTTATGAAAAAGGAGCATTTACAGCCTCGAAAGAGTTAGGCGAATGATCCGGGAAGATTGTTTTTCTCTGTCTGTTCCTCGCGTTCCCCAAAATGACGTCAGCCAGCCAGACTGTCATCTTTTGGCCTGCGTGATATGTCCTCTCTCAGCCGCACCCCCACCCCAGTGTCCCCAGGCTGCAGGCATCATCGTCCGCTGAGTGATTTGCTGGACTGGTATGTCATCCTGCCTGGTGATCTGGGTGTAGGTGATGAGCTAAAGCCTGCGAATAGGTGACCCATAGCCGGGTTCTATTCAGTTCGATGACGCTTTACATCCAGCATGTTTATGTGCGGAGTGCAGGAGACGGCAGTTCATGCACAGTCAGCTGTGGCTAATTTAGCAATGGCACAGATTCCACACTCTTTAGGGACAGATGTCACCATAATTGCAGCCTGTATGTAAATTTATTGGAAAGAGCATACTCGGATTCTTTCATCCCCTCAGTTTTGAAAATGTGCAGCCTCTCGGCATAGGAGCTGGCTAAGGAAGCGGCTCTTGCAGCAGATTGACTTTACTTTGATGCTGCTGAGATATGTAGGAAGGAAATATGTATAGTAGAGATACAGCGTGTAGAAAAGCGGAGTGTGACAGAGATTTATTGTTCTTTCTTTGCTGCTTAAGGCTTCTGGTCTTAAACGGGGTGACAGATTGGATCAATAGGTGTGTCTCAGCAGTGAGGTTTAGCAACAGCGGTTCCCCACTGGTTTTAGTATCGAATATTCATGTTCCAAACCAGGTTTAATGAACAAGCGACATCTATGTCACCATAAAATGACAATTTTACATGTGATTTGTCAGGTGTCAATATTGCACGACATAGGAAGGAAAATTGCATCTGCAGGCTCGATAGCATGTAACCCCGGCACATAAGACTGTATTATTTAGTTCATCCATGCTGACGAGTATGTGATGGCAGTTTTTCGATTAGTCGCAAAGATAAGAAGTGTGCCTGGAAATACCAGCAGCGATGTGACGGAGGCTGAAGTTTGTCTGCCTGTCGTGAATATGCTTTCCGTTTTTGTGTCACACGCGACTTCACACTCGACACCCTGGTCTAGGTTCAGGGATTTGGCTAATGGTGGTAATCCACCCTGTCTGCCTTCATCGGGATGATGGACGCTTGACGGCTTAGCCACGCCTCCCATCTCCCCGCCCGCCTCCCCCCGGTCTTCATCCCCAACGGCTCGTGTTCTCCGCCTTTCCCATCGCAACCACTCAGCATGCGCCTGGGCTCCAGCGTCGCCATGCTGATTGAGCCCGAGGGGGAGCTTGGCAGTGGGAACCAGAGCAAAACACTTGTGAAGGAATCCCAGTTTTAAGATCAAACGGGCAGCCCTGTGCTGCCTTGCTGCTGCGTCAGAGTGCCGAGTGCTGCCTCACTCACACACACAGGAATCAGTTTGTCATTTGTCTACCCCAGTGCCAGACTTTTGCCATCAGACACAATATATGCCACAATATAAGCGGCTACCCCCCCCCCCACCTCCCCAGCGCCGATGTTCAGTTTTCATCTTATCTTCCTCTCGTTTTCACTTGTGCCTCTTGCTCTGCTCCTCACTCTTAGTGTAGGAGCCCCCCCTCCCACCCCACCCCATCATCAGTGTGCACCGCTGCCACCTGTACATTCCTGAACAGGATTTCGCCATTCTTATGCTTTCCTTTATAACATTAATTAAAACAGCCTCTAGTTACTGACGGCCATTTTCAATCCAGGAATCTTAATTCATTAGTCATCTCCATTATCCTGTTACAGGTTCTCTATAAATAAATAAGGTCTTTTTCTTATTACTGATCAATAACCTTTCCAGGCTGAGACTAATTATTAGTAGGGGGGGGGGTGACATGGTAGATGCTGGGGTGATCGAGCTTCCAGGGGGAGGGGAGGCCTGGGAGAACTGGTGAAGGTGTTAAGCCTAGCACATTTACATTCCTTTCATAACGCTGGGGACTGCAGTCTCTGTTGGTGGCTGGAGATATTTTTACACTTGTCTAATAGCATTCCAGTTCGCAAAATTAATTCCCTTCCAATTATCAGCGTAACTTGAACGAAATCCGTAACGTGACAGCTGGTCTGTCCCAGAGTGCTGCCATGGGGTAACATTAACATGCAGTCAGCATAGCCTACACTGTACCGTTAATACTACTACAGAAGATGGAGTGTTTCTGCGAAGGTGTGTTTTAAATAGATTTCTTTCAGGCTCTTTGTCATGTCCAAGAAGAATAATTGACAGGAATCTCCATTGGCTATTCCAGCATTTTTTTTATCTCCAGATACTGCATCAGACAGTTCATTGAATCATTATTTAACCTGTACTTTTTCTTTAGGCTTTGCAGCCCAGGGAAATATGGTGGTTTGCGATTTTAAATGCCTATATATTAAATGCCTGTATATTGTATCGTTGGCTTTTCATCTGGATGAAATCAAGATTAAGTAAAAAAAAAAAAAATACAGAGCTGCACTTTGGACATTTTAACACGCAGCTATTTTGGATATAATTGTGAAATATCTGTACATTTTTGGGCAAAGTGTGGAAGAATACAGTCTCAGGAAGCCATGTTGTAAAGGGAGCTGCAGTTCGTGAGGAGGCTGCTGAGCCCAGCTGGTCCCGAAGCCTTTCCTTACACTGCGGTGCATTTCAATTATTATTTAAATTGGAAAAATAAGCTGCACTCGGCCCTGTGGGAAATGGATTATCCAAGCATGAGAGATTCCGTGCCGAAAGTCTCTTGTTTTAGTTGCTTTTCTTAAATTTGAATTTTTCCCCATTTCTCAATCGTCACCAGGAGACGGAAGGGTCAGGCTCGATAAGAGCTTTTAGCTCCGTTCGCTCGAAAAGCTGAAAACGATACGATAATTACATCATAAGTTATGAGGTTTGGGGCTGTGCAGCACTTAGCCGTAAGACAGGGGATACTGCTACAGGTTAGGGCTTCCGAAGGGTTACGTCTGCTTTATAATTCAATTGTGTGTGAAAAAATCCAACTGCATTGTATATTTCACTATTTATCTATTACCTATTATGGAAAAGGCTAGCTGGACTGTGAGAGCCATAGCAAAATTGTAATAGTATTATGTTTGTCTAAAGGTATTCATTTTACATATAAAGGAGGAAAGTGTGCCGAGTGCCTCACTTGTACGTTGCTTTGGACAGAAGCATCTGCTCATTATAGTGAATGTAAAATGTCACTGTGCATAGTAATTTACAGTTTCCCCATGGGGATGTCTGTCTGTCAGTCTCAGGGGTGATTCTGGGATTTGAGCCTTAGAGACTTTCTGTCAGAAAAAAATATGGGATGCCGCCCCCGCAGGATTAAATTTGCCAGGTGGCAGGTGATCCCAATGTGGAAATGTGTACAGAAATATGGACATACTGGAGCAATCGCTAAATGTATGTAGTAAAATAAAACAAATAAATAGGGTGACTGAAGTCTGTCTGTCTGTTCGTCTAACAGTTATCTAAAGCAGAGAGGTGTAACCTGATGATTGGGTGGGGGGGGGGATCCCCCTCTGAATATTTTGCCAACTGGAGGGGGGAGGGGGCCTCTAAAGGATTGTGGTTGGCGACTTGCAAATTCATACACCAGAAACAAGAAATTGCCAGTATGAATATGGCGTCCTCGGGGGGGTGTTCTTCACGAGATGCTCTGTGCCCCCCACCCCCAGATGACAACAAGTTCAGCGAGGCCTCCACGGTGTTGCTGACCTGGATTGAACGCGGCGAGGTCAGCCGCCGCTCGGCCAACCAGTTCTACTCCATGATCCAGTCTGCGAACAGCCACGTGCGCCGGCTGCTGGGCGAGAAGGCGCAGCGCGAGGAGGAGATGGAGGCGGCACGCGAGCGATTCAGGAGCGCCCTGCTCTCCATCCTGGCGCAATGTGAGTCCCCCCTCCCACCTCCCTGATCCTGCGACCTTCACGGGCGTGGGGTCTCTGATGAAAGCTCCGGCTCCCTTCACCATTACACGCTTTGGCTCGAAGGGCTTTCTGCAATCCGTCTGCCCATTGAGAGACGGCCGATCCGCGTTACCGCTGTGAATCGTGAACCATAATCCATTTACTGCATGCGGAGCCATCCTACAATTCTGTGTGAAATTTTCCAAAATAAGATGGCCATCAGTAAAGGTAATCCCACTTTAATGCCTAATATATATTTTCAGTTACATACTTTTGATGTAAAAACTCATTTTCCAGTCACTCAGGCGCATTCAGTGTGTATTTGTGGAGATGTGGCATCGTTTGCGAGGGTGAGCAGATTCGTTTAAGTGCAAAAGCCGAGTGGTCCTCCATGACTGTAGCATTGCTTTGAAACTGGGGGGCGGGGGGGGGGTTCTATTCCTTGGTGGCCATGGTCAGGGTGCCTTTAATCTGGGAAACAAGGTTTTCCGGGACCATTAGGTGAGCCAAATTCCTCTGTGCATAAAAGCTGAAACAGAGCAGAAAAACATGCAGCCCTTACGAGGAATAGAAGCCCCCCCCCCCCCCCTTGTCGGAAAGACATAGGGACACTCCGTCAGGGTAAGTACAGAAAGACAGGAAGCTGTGAGGTTCACGCTGATGCCCCACTCAGCAACAGTCTTGACAGGTAGGCGCAGCTTTCAGTCCTGCTTCTGATGAGGCGGCTTCATTATCAGTTACTCGACTTCACATCGGAAATGAACGAATAACAGCGAAAGTGGATTAAGGAAAAAGTTACATGAATTGAAAAAGCAGGACTTTCCAGCTCTATTTTTTTAAGCACAAATGCAAAGACCAAAGTAAACATAAAAGCTGGATATTTTAATCTGATATGATTGTTTTTATCAGAGGTAGACATTTCAGGTCCTGAAAGTACAAATCCAGACCGAGATTTTGTTTCAACCAACCAGTTGAGCATAAAGAGTCACAGTCACAGAGTGCGCAGCTGGGTGGTAGAAACAAAATCTCGGTCTGGACTTTTACTCTCTGGACCTGAAATCTCTACCTTTGGTCTTTATAAAGTCTATAAGGACAGTAGAGTTGCCATTACATGGTATGTATTTAGCTTTTCAATTTTACAGATGCTGTCAATAGTTTGATTGAATTTTGTACTTTTGATTGGATTGAAAATGTAGGCATGTACTTGTGAAGTCTGATGCACCTGCACATAAAAAAAACGAAAAAACTTCACAGGAACTCTTCAGTGGTAAACCAGCCGTCTCGGGACAGAGGTGATCCGTCCGTTATGGTGACTTACACTGGCTGCTTAAGATTCATGACTGTGCTGCTCAGCTTTGTCGAAATCAAGAGAGAATATTAGAAGGCAACATTTCACTGCATGTGGGGAATACTTCAATTTATGACAACGCCATAAGTAGCATGAAGAGAAGTCATTCTATAAGCTTCACTGCCTCAGCACATTAGCGAATATTACGATTATATTTGAGTGCAGATCTTTCCCAATGTATAATGTTGCCTTCCTCAGTCTTGAAGGAGATGAATCTTTTGCCCATGGAATGTAAGTATGGAAGGTGAGGACACCTTAGGGAGTTCAACGGGACGAACGTGCGTCGAGGCCTTTGGCGTCTCTGATCTTTTTAATTTTTTTCCCAGTGGTACAAAGCACTGCATAAATGGCTTGTCTTGTCTGACTTCCTTATCCACCAAAGTTGAGCAGATCGCGGCCGTTTTCACCGCTGCTACCAGGCAAAAGGCATGGGACCATTTCTCAAAAGCACAGCGCAAGAACATAGACATTTGGCGCAAGCAGTGCGAGGTTGGTACTCTTCTTCCCTTCTTGACACCCTGACCCCATCGGCCAGGTCCACACTGCAGATTTTAGTGCAAAAAAATGCAGTGGAGGTGCCCTGGTTCTGATACCCATAGGCCTCTGTGTGTGAGGATGTGTTGCACACCATCACACACTGAGGTTTCTGGGCTCTCGCGTTTCGATTTCCTGTAGCCCTCACTGGCCCCACCGGATGGCATTGGTCTCAAAGCCTGAAGGTCCCCCATCGGCCAGCTAGCCATTAGCCTCTGCCTTCTGGAAAATAACTAGTGCTGCCTTGCTGTCAGCAGCAACATTAACAGGATGGGAATCAACAAGGACCTAGAATTAACTGTAAATTATCAATAGATTTGATTCTGTGATATGTTCTATTAGAGACTGAAAATGGAACTTCTTTTGAAGTGGGGACTAAGTTGTTTTTTATTATTTGTTATGCAGAAAATATTTGAAGGACATTACCACACTTATTAGCGATTTGGCTGTTTTATTGAATTCTATGAAAAATAACTCTCCTGTTGCAATGTTATATTTGTAATCAAATGAAACTGAACAGCTGGGCAGCTGTCAGAAGAACAGCCTGTTATTGCTGTGATTGGCTGACCTTTGGCTATCTGGAGGGGCATGACCATGAGGTCCAGGGCATGTACTGGGTGAGATCGAATCTCCGATGAATTGTGAAAGTCAAGTCAATGGCAGGAGTCAAAATCCATTTACAATCGCAATGTCTCAGAGGTAAGGTATCATCGCTGTGAGGTTGCCTTTGAGTTTATTGCCCCTTAATGTGTCTGTCCGAAGTGAAATGTTGTGAAACAAGAATGGTTTATGGCTCAGCACCATCAATGTTTGCGTTTTAAAGCGTAGAGTGTTGCTTTTAATGATTAATGATAGCTTGCAAAACTGCTGCTTCAAAAATAGGACATCTGGCACCGAAAAATTGCAAAGCAAAAATGGTGCTAAAAATGAACAGTAATAGAGGTCAGAGAGACTGCAGGACTTGATATATGGCCATAGGCAGTTGGAGTGAAAAATGTTTGCTTGTAGATAAAGTTATGATATCCTTTTCCCTTCCCTGATTCCTACGTCTCCAGCAGATTTGAGGTTTTTAATCGTGGGTGACGAGGCTTCACAGCAGCAGTATTAAGTTTTCTGTAATGTGATTACAGCTAGGGGAATGGAGCTGGCTCAATGTGACCTGTGTTTTTAGCCCTGTCAGACTGCCCAGTGGAACAGTTCTGAGATTTTGCAGTGTAGAGAACAGAAGATGGTTTCTGCCATCTTTTTCTCTGCCATGGTTGTGTCCCAGTCCATCATGAATAGGCAGAACTCATGCTTTGTTTACCTTTCCTGGTTCCCGTGTTATTTTATTTTATTTTTTTTTGCAATGCCAAGGATATGTTTACTGTGAAAAAAAAGTACACATTTCACCTAGTTTCTGTGCAGTGGCTGAAGAGGGTGTGCACTGTGGTGTCTGATTGTGGTGTGACAGGAGCTGCGGAATGCCCACAGTGAAGAGATCATGGGCATTCGCAGGGAAGAGGAGATGGAGATGTCGGACGATGACTCAGACGAAAACCTCAGCAAGAAAATGCGGCTGGATGATTCAGGTATGTCCAGGTGTAACGTTATTAAGAGCCGTCTTGCACGCCCTCTTTGAAGTGCAAGATGTATACCTATGCAGGTCTATGTTGTAGAAATAATCTCAAGGGGAAGAATTGTCCAGTCTTTTTTAAGCGTGAGATTTGCTTTCCAATATGCCCATGGAGATAAGTGGTATTTTACAGTCCCAAATGATGTGCGTCGGGAGCCATTGATAAAATCATTTCAGATGGAAAACAGGCAGTTGAGATTTAGAGTTTCTTCTGCAAGCAGCCACCAAAACTCTTCGGAAGCCCTCCAGTTTAATTGCAGGATTTGTTTGAGAAAAGCACCTGTAAAAACAACACCTATCCTTGCTCATTTTGAAGAGCAAATCTAAAATATTTTTATGCCTTCATGAATGTAGAATAAGAGGGAATCTAGAGCTCATTCCTCCAATTAAATTTTAGTTTTTGTGAAAGAACGGTTTGGAACAACATGCAGGCATGTTTGGGAGGGTGTTTATTAGCACTATTGGGTTTGTTTTGGGAAGGTTTACGGATCTATATCTGGGACCATCCCCAGGAGAGATTCTAGCCTGGCTGTCTGAGTTCTGTGTTTTTAGGTTGTTTGAGAGTAGCATTTCTGTAAACTCTTGTGGGGTTTGAGGGCATGTTTAGGTATATTTGGAAATGCTCAGGAGTGTTTGGGAAGGTCTTTATGTGGGTGGTCCACTGTGTGACTGGGTTCCTGTCAATCCCGCCCCCCACATTTGCTGGTCAGCCCTGGGTACACAGGTCTGTGCCCTGCGGGAAGAGAACGACAGCCTTCGCTGGCAACTGGACGCCTACAGAAATGAGGTAGAGCTGCTAAAACAGGAGCAAGGCAAGACGCAGCGTGCGGAGGATGGTTCCGTTAACGAGCAGCAGCTGCCGTTCCTGCAGCAGAGCATGCTGGGAATGCAGCAGGTACTGCCTGACCACCTACTGCTCCCCATGCCTTCTGTACTCACTGAATCGAGAAATTATTTCTGTAAATATCTGGCTACATAAATGGGAGAAACTATAAAAGTCACCCTTGGTAACGGCAGCCCATGAACGGTTATGTGATGTAGCATGATCCAACCAAGTGGGCAGTTGTGACCCAAGCTGCCTAGCTCTTCAAGGTGACAGCTCTGTGCTCCTTACAGCAGCTGCGTAGTCTCCAGGAGGAGCTGAGGAACAAGGAAAGGGATCTGGAGTGGGCCAGGGAGGAGCAGCGCTGTGTGGAAGGGGAGCTCCGGGCCCTGAGGGAAAAGGTGAGCCACCATTCAGAGGGTGAACTCCCCGACAAACCAATGCAGGAAAACTCAGTTGGCATCCCTGGCTGTGTTTTCACATCATTTATTCAATTGCAGAGTTCAGTGCAGAGTTGGTAATATACTGCAAAAGACATGGAACTGAACAAGTCAGAATTTTGACTGGTAATTAATTTGCCCTGGTGAGATGGGAGTGGGCGGGATTACACCCTGGAGACCAGGGGTCCACTTTAGAAATTAGGAACCAAACCCTGGAAACCAAACAGCAGATGTCAAGCCAACACAAACAGACCACAGTGAGATGCAGAAAAGATGTTTGGGAGACTGTCCCCATCTCATGAGCAGAAAGAGCAGGACATTGAAGTGGCAGATGACCTTCTGTTATTATTTTCCACATCAAGACGCCCAACCAGCTGAAATGAGTATAGGCATTTCCCTACTAACTCTTTTTGTCATGGATACTATTATGTAGTAGGTTGCTGGTCTTCTGTACATCTTACCCATTATAGTTTTGTCTGTCATGTTTCTTTGTCGGTAGCTGCAGAAGAATGTGGATACCGTGGAGGTGAACCACATGGAGATGTCAGAGAAGGTGGGCCTGTCCTGCTCTACAGCCCCGCCCTTCTGTCAGCTTCTGACACGCTGTAGTAACATCTGGCACCCTTTAGTCTGTGATTTTCCGTTCATCCTTTTATCCTCAATCATGAAACTTTACAAACACAAGAGCTGATACAATTGCGTCTGTGGTTTCCTCTCGTTTTCCAAATGGAGGGAAAATAATCAGGACTAATTTAGCGAAAGTAAGCAAGAGGTTTTTTTTTCACTGCAGTGCTGCATATGCTGTCATGAAAAAGCGCGAAAGCGCCTCGTTATTGACAGGGGAGCCTGTCTGAAACAGCAAACGGCACATCTCCACTTTCGGAGAAGCGTAACGGACACTCAGGAATGGAAAATACTGGCTCGTATCTCCTGGGTTGGGTTTATACTATTCTGTTAAGCTCTAAGGGGGTTTCAGAACATCGCAGGCTACGAGAAAGCCTTGAAAAGTCCGCACTGAGGTGTTTTCTGCTGTCGGGTGAGAGTTCTATAAAAAACATCGCAGACATGTCTGAGATTCAGTGCGAAGCTGACGGCTTGATTTCCGGTGCCGCTTGAATCCTCTGACGCTGCCTTGTTAAGGATAGAGGGGGAGGGTGTTGTGCAATTCCCTGTGAGCCTGCAAGTCTCTGTGTGGGCTGGCCTCTTGAGCACAGGTTCTCTGCATCTCCCTGTGTCCACAGCGCCTGAATGGATACACAGGGAGCCTCCATTCTGGCCAGGACAGAAGCAGCCAGCTGACAGCACGGGGCCCTGCCGTTTCTGAGAAGGAGGCGCTGTTGCTCGGTAACGGCACGCCACGGCACACTTCCCTCTGTCTGCAACCGAACGCATCAGTGGGGGAGGGGGTAACTCCAGTGGGGGGGGGGGGGGGGGCAACAGGGACAGCCTTCAGGGGGGCTATAAGCATATAAGTTGAGGGAATTGGTCTGTGTGCAGGTTAATGCCAGAAGTTAGCCCACAATGATCTGTGAATGATCTGTGAAAAAACTAAAAATGCCAAAAGTCTCGTATTTTGTTTTCTTGCTTATGGTTAAGGTTAGGGCTGGGTGGGGTTAAGGTCGTCAGATTGGGATTAGGTTTCCCCACAGAAATGAATGGAGAGTCCCCACAAAGATATAATTATAAACCAGTGTGTATGTGATAGTGTGAAAAGCTGGACACATTGTAACTGAAACCACTGTAGAGATAGATCTTACCTTTGTGTCCGTTACTTTAGGTGGAACTGATGTTGATGTAAACAAAATATATCCTTGCAAACTCCTACAGTTAGGATATTTGGCAGTTATACTTCAAAATTCCATAGTCACAAAAGCTTTTGTTGAAATATGCTTCAGTTAAGAAGAGAGTTTTGTATAATTTTCCAGTGTTTGTCTGTGGTATGTGTGTGTGTGTATCTCTGTGTGTGTAAGCTGGTATACCTATACCTACCGGTTTCCTGGTCCCCATAAGGGAAAACTCTATTTTATAAAATCGGTGACTGCTCTTAATTTGCAATAAGCATGTACACACACACACAGACACACACACACACACACACACACACACACACACACACACACACACACACACATACACAGATTCACATCACCGACACACAGCACTGGCATAAGCCTGACAGACTGGACTAGTGTGTGCTGTTTATGGGCAAGGGGGAGGGAGAGATGGATTTAGGGGCCCCCAGCGAGAACAGCAGGGAAGAAGAACGTGGTTCAAGGAGAAGGCAGAGGAGAGATAAAAATGTAATAAAACAATAATGGACGAAACGCCCAGTGCTCTGGTGGCTGTATCAGATACCAGAATCTTACGTGGAACATCTTCCATGTAAAATTCTGACATTATTTTACTAATCTACCTGATAACATCCATATATATATATATATATATATATATATATATATATATATATATATATATATATATATATATATATATATGAAAAACTGAAAAAAAGCTTGAGGACTGAAGAAACAGGGTCGTCTCGACACCTCCAGTGCTGCCGCTCCCTTTTCCGCAAACGTTCCTGTAATCCACTGCATGGAAAAGCGAGCAAGCGATGCTGGGAAGGAAAAAAAAAAAAGTTGCATTTGTGTTCCCACGGCAACACACCCAGGCGAAGTAGACCCACAGTCTCAGAGCAGGACTACAGCCAGAGCACAGCTGCTGTGCGTTTAATTTAAAAATCAGATGCATTGTCCGTAAGCTCCCCATTCCTTTGCCTTGGGGAGAAGTACCACACCATGAAAGTGGGAGGGAATTGCAGGGGGAATTGAATTAGGTTCCCCAGTAATTGGCAGTGTTACGCCGTATAAATCAAGGAAATAAATATTGGCTCTGGGCTCTCCAGAGACTGCCGTGTTCCCTGCCTCCGCACTGCTGCACTTCCTCTCCAAAGTAATCAACTGGAGTGCCGCCTTCTGCCTGGGCTGCTAAGTTTTATGGCCGCATGAGCCCTCGTCATTCACGTCGCCCATCTGCCACTTGCAGACTCAATCCCAGAAATGTGTGACCGAGCCTCCACACCTTGTCCTTCACAGGGATCATCTCCACCTTCCTCCACGTCCACCCTTTCGGAGCCAATATCGAGTATCTGTGGTCGTACGTCCAGAGGCTAGACGCTAAGGTAACGGCACACCGGGTGTAAGTCCGTTTCTACGGAGTGACAGCTAGATTTAAATCCTTAATGTAAACCAGCATAGGCGACACATGTTCCTGTTTATTTTTTGAATGTATGCGTTTGTTGTTATGGAAACCGCGACTCATCCATGAGGTGTTTTCTTGTGTCAGTCTGTCACAAAGCAGAGCTATTTTGGGAGAGCTAATGTGCTAAGCCTGCCGCTACACGGGTGAGGGTGGGCCATCCTTTAAGCTACAGCAATAAGTATTATGCCTCCCTTTGTTTGCAAATGTCTGACAGCGAGCGGCACGGGTGGAGACACTGGGACACATGCCTTCTGGGGCTTGACCCTTGACCCCTCAGCACCCAACGTGTATCAGTTTGAAGCTTTGAGCGGTTTCATTCATTCTAATTACCCGTGGTGGTGAATGACATCCATCAAAGTGGTTTCTCCTTTATGCATGGATGCTGTGGTGGAACAGAGGTGTATAAATGCATCGCCTGAGTCTGAGCCCCGATGGTGCCTCCTTCAGGTTTCGGCAGGGGAGCTGGAGGGTCTCATGACGCGCCTGCCGCGGATGTTCAAGCAGGAGTTCAGTGGCGTCGGCGCCACGCTGGAGAAGCGCTGGAAGTTCTGCGGCTTCGACGGCATCCACTCCGTGTGATGTGGCTGGTGGTTTCCACGGAAACCGGGGTAGGGAAGGGGGGGAGGGAGGGTTGGTTGTGGGAAAAGGCCTTTAGCCACAATCCTCCAGAGAGGAAGCTCAACCACATGAGAAAATGGTCTGGCTGCCATCATTTTTTCTGAAGACACTTATCATGGCAAGGAAAGGAAGTGCACAGTAACCATTGTGTGTGTTTTTTTACTTGAAGTGGATGAACCCAGACCTCTTGACTGACTGCATAACATTAATTGTCCACTCTGGCTTTCTGAGAGTTCATCCTTAAGTATGAACTTAAGCAACATTTAATACAGGCAAGATTTATACTGATAAAGGGCATGTTTATGCCCCTTGCACCATAAAATATAACAAATATATCTTTAAGAGAGATGTTTACTGAATGAGAGTTATTTTTCCACCAGATCAGTTTGTCAACAACACATAAATACTGGATTTATCAGCTAAAAATACATGTTTATACTGAATGTATGAATGAAAACCTTTGTTGTTGTCGTCTGTGTCCTGTGGTAAAATCTGTATTCTGAGCACATCATTGTTAAGTGTGGTTATCTACTTGTGTAAATTATTTTTTATCAAATAAAGACTTTTATCTACTGTAAAATGTTCCAGGCTCCTTGTTTTGCCCGAGCTCTGTTTTTTTTCCCCATAATTTTCTGGTTCCATTAGATTGTTTTTGTGCTGAATGAAAATCCGTGTGTTGAATATCCTTCCTAGTTCCCAGGAACATAACATTTTAAATTTGAGAAGTCTTTCAAGACGTTTTTAAGTCTTACTTTCAGTGCACTGATCCAGCAAAGCATGCTGGTCACCTTCTTGGGAATTCCTCTGGCAGTTTACCCCGTAGGCAGGTTTTTCAGCTCACAGCAGGCGCTCATCTCCAGCTGTGACCTTGCTGTGACATTCCCGACATCATGCAGCATTTCTGGAATCAGAGGCACATGCCAGGCGAGGATGATGAAGGCGGTTGTCATCCAGGCAGGAAAGTCAGTCGCCTTGAGCGTGGTGAGAGTTTCCCACTTGGGCATATATTATGGGGGGATGGGGGGGTCGTTACCCCCCCCCAATAATCAAAACCAGTCAATATAATCTGCTGGGCCTTTAAACAGGTGGAGACCTCGACCCCCCTCCCCCACAATGCTCAACTCAAAGTTATGTCCTTGGTTTTAAAGTCCATGCTGGCAGAAAGCAAGGCCTGTGAATTTAACATTTACTATTTACCTATTATGGGACACATGATCCTGAAAGGCCTAAAACAGAACTAATCACACTGTACAGGTAAAAGCCATAACTTGTTAGCCAGTTGATACACAGAGCTTGAAGTCATAGTCTTCCATGCCCACTCATGACAACATAAGCTTCCAGCATATATTGGTTTGTACAATCACCATCTGTATTGCATTAGATGTAAATGGTTGAGAAAGATCTGCCAGAGTCTTAGGCGCCCAGTGTAGTTCTTAGATCCCAGCCTGTCTTATTTTCTGTTTTTTGTTCCAGCTTTCTTAGTCTCGTTTTCAGCTGGTCAGTCTTACCTCTTTCAGATTTCTCTCTGCTGCAGTAAAAGTGTGGACGTCCTGCTGCCTACTGCTGTTGATAGTACCTGGTTCTAGCCAATGTGGCACCCTAGGTAAGCATCACTACCGGGGCACCCTCCACCCCACCCAAGGCAAAGTGAAATTAGCGCCCCCTCAGAAGTTGGCTCCCTAGGCGGCTGCCTATGTCGCCTACAGGATTGACTGGACCAGCTCACTGGGCAGATGCATTTAGTGGTAACTAAAATTGATATGTTAAAAAACAACAGTTCAAAAAATGATGTTGAAATGACATAGAGGACAAAATATAAGCTGATTTGCATTAACAAGCCAAATTGAACATATTTAAGGAACAATATTATTTTTATGAATCGTGGTATATTCTTTTACGTTTTTTGGACTGGAGGTCTGTCAAATACACACCGTGACCGAAGTGGCTTATTTCATTTAGAGCTCCATTCACAAGTTTATTTATTTGTGGCTGCCGTTTTACTATAAGCAAAGAAAGCGCATTAGACATGCCATTCCGGTTTCTTCTGTTTGACTTGTGTTTATTGTCGTTTCTGGCTTACTCTGACAGCCCCCCCATGCTATTTCTCATGTAGCTTGTTTTCGTTATATTTGTGGTTTACAGATTGCACTAGTTTGGCATTTTTTATATGTTAGATTCCAGGGTAATGATTTGTAACGCCCCCAAATCCACTATAAATGAGACACACGCCGTTGTTTTCCTTTTCTCCCATCACGCCAAAGGCAGTGGCCAAGCATTGACAGTCCTATTGGTTCCCATGGCCCCGGAGAGGGGAAGCAGCCTTATTCAGGTTCATACAGTAGGGTCCCTCTATGCTCTCTCCACCGACCCCCCCGACCCCCCACTCTATTGTTCTCCTTTGTCTGCCAGCGATATCACGAGCATGCAGAGTGAAAGGCCGTTTCTTTGTTGTCCCGTGTCCGCTGGGGACTTCCTATTGTTGGTGCATTAATGGGATCTGGGAGATGAAAGCACTGGAGGGGGGGGTGTCCTTCCCCAAAACACAGGGCCAAAACGAAGGCCCTAAAAATCGCCCATTAATCACCGAGGGCCTGTTTTCCGACATGTCTGACCACTCTTCCCTCATCTCGACCCATTCGCAGGAAGCCCAGCAAACGCCACCCCCCCCGATTCCACACCCGAAAAGGCGGCTCATTAAAGTCACTGTGACAGTGCGCAAGCCTGTTCATGAAATATCACGACAGCAGTTAATTAGCATCAGCCTTTGTACACTTTGAGCAGCCCCAAGGAGAATTACTAATAGAAGACATTTTCCCTCTTTTCAAATGTCTCACATTTCAGAATAATACGGTTCTATCCCCCTGTTGTACCATGTTTCTGTTTCCTTGGCATTTACATGTATGCCTGAGTAATGTTTTAATTGTAATTTCATTGAAGTTTCGCTTCCTATAATTTACATTACCGGTGTCCTTTTTATTTTATTTGCTGTTATTAGTAAAGCAATGAATTTATTTTGAAATCCACAAGCCAAGATTCCCTTCCGTTGCATTCAGCAGATGAAAAACATCATCCGCTGAATGCCAAGTAGATGGCACTGTGGCTCAGCGACTGGAGAACCCTACAGTAAGGAACTTAGCATAAATCATTTCAGTAAATGGGCCAGCAAAGTGGAAAACTGTAAAAGCACACAGGAGGAAACTAAGTCTGCCAAGCAATTAAATGAATAAGTTCATTTCATTGTTCACTCATGCATGCAGGACCGAGGACATTTGAGCAACGCTGGATAGCAGAAGCACAGCTGCCTCCTGGCCAAAGGTGTCAGGAGACCTGCTGTCCTTCACAATCACTAACCTCGATTTTCTGGCGGCTCTACAAGCCGAGCGTCCACATCTCTGACATGGCTGACGCTGACAGTGGGCCGATCCCATAACTTTACAATGGTGGTTTCACTGGGAGATTCTTTTGTTATTTTTCCGTCCTTTGGTTCCTTCCATTTTTTTTTTCTTCTTGCAATGATGTCGGGTCAGGAAGTCTGACAGGTGGTGCAAAATATTTTGGAGCTGGATTTTCACGTCAGTGTGTGAAATATGCGTCTGTCTCGTTAAAAAGTAATCATTGTTTGGTGGGTGGACACGAAGATAAACACAGTTGCAGATTACCTAGTACTAATGAATTTTAAAAAAAAATCACCATTTCCATTTTTCACATTATATAATTTACTTCAGCAGGCTATCCTTCCGAAATGAACCATAACTGGATGGGATTTTTGCCTGTCAGCACAGGCACAAAAGGCAGACAGTAAGCTAGGTGGTTGCTGACAGGTGTCAGGCTAAGTGCACACCGTGCCCAAATGTGAAAAATTATTTGGGTGTCAGGGTGAACGCACTGAAGATTGAAATACTTTAATCCAAAGTGACATACTCAATATTGAGGAAGCAGGATCAGACGGTTCCTGAAGCATTTGGCAGTCGAGAGCCTTGCTCAGGGGCCCAACGGCGAAATCCTCAGCTGACCCCAAAAGTTGAACCGTCAACCTTCTGATTAAAGCACAGCAATCCCAACCCGCTGAGCCGCACACTGGCCCCTCGGAGAGAGAAGCAGGGTTGGTGGCCCTGCGCCATCCCTTCGGCCTCCTTTCTTGCCTCGTTTCTGCATTCTGCATTTCCTCCCCGGTCACTGGCAGTCTGGAACACAGCAGCCGTTTTATGTGGTTTCATGGGGTGTGCGTTAAATTCCCATTATCGGTGCCGGAGGAGTTTATGGCGTCTAGCTTTTGGGGGCACATGCAGCGTCCAGCATGGCTGGAACACACCACACCACATGGAGAGAGTGGATGAGAAAGAGGGTCATGCAGGGGAGGAACTCAGGGTGGCAGTCAGAAATACAGTTATATCACATCAGGAGCAATTAACACTGTCCAATATGAGGCCCTTCTGTGCTACAGCATTGGCCGAAACACAGAAGGAGAACTTCATTTGTGTATTTAAATCTGTTTATACTGTAATAATTTCGGTTTTCTCCTATAGAATATATACGTGTTACCTGCCTTTTTTTAGTATTATTGGTTATGGTATGATTGCACAGTATCCACAAAGCTAACACTACAAATACTGTAGTAGTACAGTCTTACTTAATGTATTTAATTAACCAGAAACTAAGTGTTAATTACTTAGAGATCACTCAACATTAATCCATCATAGTTATTCCACAAACTAATATATTTGCATACAGACACAGATATACGTGTGTACTGGCAGTGCATGTGGGTGTGTGTGTGTGTGTGTGTGTAATTAGTTTACTTTGGCAACAGAAAGTGTACGGGGCAAATTGAAGCTGAAGACGATCCCTCAATGCACGCATTCCTTTAATGTTGGCGGGGGGGGGGGGGGGAGGAGTTCTTTATGGAGGAAGACGCGCACAAATACATCGCATGTTCAGGGGATTGTATTTAATGGGTAGTTCTCAACATTTTCAGCTAGATTCATGGTTCTGTATGCAGAATATTACAGGCAGAGGAAAGCCATAATTGCAAACGTACTCATAACAAGATCCATACACTACAGGATCCTCAAACCTCTCTGCAAAAGCTGTTAAATGTTATATTTATGAGGTGCTAGTTACATAACAAAAACACTTCTCATTTAGACCAGGCAATGTTCCTCCTGTGAAAACTCTTTGTCATAAATGTTTCGGCCATACCATATTTCTTGTCTATAAGACGATTTATATTTATTTATATTATTTCGCCTCTCGGCGTGGCCCAGCAGGAAAGGTAGCAGCTTGAAGTCATCTTTGTGGAAGCTACCCTGTGGTTCCTAGCCAGGGCCTGAGCTGAAAATAGCAGGAGCAGCAGAAGGTGTGGACAGTGGAACCAGCGCCAGGACCCTATCCATTGGCTGGCTCCGACTGCAAATGCCACGTAAACCCTTGGGATGTATGTAAAAAAAACACAACATAGCAAATGTTATTGTAGGGGTCAGATGGCCTGCAGATATCGCAACGGAGGTTTATACTCTCTGATTCTAGGACTTTTTAAGGTAGGGGGCATAAGTGGGGTCATAAATCATACACAGGGGCCAACCTTATCATTAGCCAATGATATGTTTGGAATCACTGAGTAAAAGGGTGAATCAGCGGCCAATCAGCTTTCAGCTGGGACCAGAGGCCCTGCTCTTCTATTCAGCCCTCTCCCCAGTTTTGAATTCTATCTTTATTAATTGCAGACACAAACATTGATTTAGAGACTCGTCATAAATCATTGCTTCTTTCAGCCAGTTACAAGGGCTCACTAGTTATTCTACTACGGGAGTCTGCTTCCACTTTGAGAGGTTTGGAATCTGACAGTAAAACTGAACAATGACAGTCAATGCCAAGTGCTGGGAGGCCACACAGTCCATCTGCCATCGCAGCGAGTCGCTTCCGCTCGGCCGTGCTCTGTGGGCCCACGTGCTCCTGTGAGTTTGCAGGGAGCCGACTCGACTGCCAGGAACTGGGGTTCTGCCCAAGCAATTTTCCTACCTCTCTTCTTATAATATTTATGGGTAAGTGTCGTGAAAATCTATCAGTTTTCATAAGCATAAGCTGATTGGAGGGCTATTATTTCAAAACATGTCAGGGAAGTGTAATTAATTGTCATTCTTGTCTTCTCAGCCAGTCATTGATTGATGATTGGTTCTGGAACATATTTCTCCAGAATATAAAACAAAAGGGGAAAAACACAATCTATTAAGAAAATGGTTTATGCTCACTCTGCTTTTTGATCGACCGAGGTTTTTCACTATGTGTGTCAACGCATGGTCATTCTACAGCTGTCATATTGTGACTTGGCCACCAGAGGGAGTCTGGAGGAGCAGCATCAGAATAACACTTTCCAGTTCAAAAGTCTGTTATAGTCGGTTGCTTAATTATTGAGTGAGTTGCTGCATCTGTATCTAGGTATATCAGTGTATCAATATACTGCTTTTCCAGTCGGTTTTGTTCACTGTGTGTAATTTTCCCATTTCTAACCAATTGTCCCGCTTGGGGTCTCTAGATCCTTTTCCTACACTGGGGGCACAAGGCTGGGGTACATCCTGGATGGGATGTCAATCCATCGCAATGCATTTACACACCTAATTTGTCTAACTGTGTGTCTTTGGACTGCAGAAGGCAACCATAGTACCCAGAGGAAACCTGTGCAAAACTGGTAGAACACACAAGCTCCACACACACACACACATACACACACACACATACACATGCACACACACACACACACACACACACACACACACACACACACACACACACACACACACACACACACACAGCAGAGCTAGAAATCAAACCCCAACCCTGGAGGACTGAAGTAGCCCAGTAAACCAACGTTCCATGCCCCCCTATGGGCACAAGTTTGCTGTGCAGAACTCTTGTAAAAAATATAGTAAAGAGAAGCTTGACTTGTCTTTTCTTCCGATGATGGGTCCTCAGCTAAAATGGAAGAGATTTTTCCTGGGTGACAGCAGTGGGTGACATTGACTGGCCCTCTGAGAGAGAAGCCAGTCACATTGTGACCTTGAAGGCTCCCACAATGGAAGGAGACAAAGAAGCACATTGTTCTGTATGTTACTGAAAATTCCATTTGGCCAAGAGGGAACTGCAGAGGGGACAATAGTTTAACAACAGTGACACACTGCTGGTTCAGCACCATGCAAACAATAAGAGCCACTTATGCAGCAGAGCCTAAATAATTCTCAATAAAGAGAATCATAAAAGCAGCTCCAGAATGTAATGTAGAACGTAATGAATAAATGTATTTCTTAAATTATTGCTCCTTTGTCTAATTCATAGAACTTCTTTGCTTGCAATCTAGACAATAAAAGACTGATAAGCGCAGGGAAAATGACTCACCAGCTCACATTGTGTAACAAACACGCTAATAAATATGAAGTAATCAAATAAAGTATTTGCTGTTTAAGCAAACATTCACAATAAAGTAGGTTTTGCTGTTTAGCATTAGGGAGATAACAGAATTATGGAGAAAATTTCTAAGAAAGTTTCTGGAATTGATCTGAAGTCATATTAGTAAAGGATTAAAAGCATTGTGTAGTAAGTTGGCATACTAAAACAATGAGGTAACATTACACAGCTCGGGGCATCTCGACTTCCTTAAGCCCGCAGAGGCTTGAAGGCCTGGGAACTGAATGAAAGGCTTGAATATCAGGAGATATGGACTGAGCTTTACCACCAAGTGAGGACGTCCCCTCCTCAAAGTGTGAAGATCTAATAGAGGAGCTTCATGGGCAAACCAAAACATGTTTTTGACAGGGTTACACACAGGAGCCATGAAAACGAGAGCAATTTTCCTCATAAAACTGGTATGTTCAAAAAAAATTTTCAGCTGAGGTGCTGTTCACATAAGCTTCATTTGAAGCTGAATATTTATATACCGTATAATGTAGATAGCCATCCGTAGTGACTTTGTGTGCTATAACGTTTAAAAAAAACCCCAAAAAACTATTATAATTATTATAATCCACTTCCATAAATTAACAATCAAAACCAGCCAATACCTGACTCCCTTACATGAGTGGAGACCCTCAACCCCATCCCACCCCCAACGTTCAACCCAAAGTGATGTCCTTGGTATAATCTAAAACATGCATGCATATAAAACACTCTGTTTTGGAAAGGCGTGTGCAGCCTGGTGGAGGAATATTTTCATCCATTTACATGGATGTATTTTTAATCACATTGTGCAGATTGACACCCTCTATTATTCAGGAGCTGGACAGTGCAGTAAGCAAGCTAATGGGCAGTAATTCAACGGTCTTTCTATTGCATTACTCTATCCGTCTCAATTAGTCACGCCATAACAGATAGTTCTTACACTGAGATAAACATGGTTCCGGCTATTGGCTTTGAAGTTGATTTTTATGCTAATGCACACATTTAAGTCATGGTTTTTACAATAGCCGAATTTCACTTACGTGATGTTAGCGAGCCTATACACGTGTAACAACAGCCACTTTCAGGGCTGCCGCCTGAAATTCCATTTGGCGAGATGATGAAATTGAAAAGCGTTGAAAATTCATTTGCCAACAGGGAAGATTATGGCCTTTCTTGACTAAAGTGATTAGCGGCAGTCTCTTGGATGGCTCCAGCCGCTGAATGAAAGCTAATATACCTCACCAGGATCAGGAGACTTGGCAGATTGTGCGACTGCAGGACCACGCAGCAGTTATTAAGAAATTAAGCGAACGCTGTAACAAATATTAAATTTTTGCTGGGTGAAAGTAAGGTTTGTTGCATTTAGCCATCAAAGAAATACTTTTTTAAAACCCAGTATTAACGGTTTATGGCAGATATTGTCATATATTGTACGTTAAAATATTTTTATTAGCCTTCAGAAAATCAAATCTGCGACAGCTGTCCTCAACACTGTGGGAAACAGGGAACAGGGGGACTTGGGCCGCTGACTGGATGGATGGCCGGGATGAGCTGAACCGGAAAGCAGACTCATTTGCAGAGGCCTGGAAAACCCCAAATCATGTATCTAAAAGGGGCAAGCACTAAATGACAGCCACCTGGGATTATGACCCCCCCCCGCCCAGAAGACAGAAACCAGCCACCAGAAGCCCAAGGACAAATGCGGGTCAATAGGGCCCACAAACCCAGGGGCTACCCACACCACCAAGCCACTAACAAACATGGAGAAAACAGACCTACGCTAACTGTCCCAAAAACCAAATGACTGACAAGATGACATTCCTGAGCCTTGTACTCAAAGAATAATCCATGAGCTCTGCTTACTGCTCTCCTTAAGTAAGGTTTCGCTCTAAATGAACCCAGCCCAGAGCAGGTTCAATTAACCAAGTAGTAAAGCAGGGTTAGTTGTGACAGACATCAGCATTTGAAGAGATGCTGGACAGTGAAAGCTCACTCAGTCCACATGATATGTTTTCAAGGAAATGTCTGTAGCTTTAGTGTTCCAAAGCTTGGAAATTTAATGTTGGATTACATGAGGACTGATTATATTATTGGTTCCAAAAACTGTAACGTTTGACGAGGAAGCCTGACTTTAGGTCATTGGCAGCATCACCTCAAACCAATAAAAAAAAAAAAAGGACTGCTGTGAGCATTATCGTCTGTACTCTCTGTCGCTGGGGAGAAAGCAGCCAAACAGCAGAGTCCCATGGGCTCCTGTTTCAGTAGGCTTCCCATCGTAATCCTCAAAAAGTGTCATCCCAAAAAGTCGCACCTTCCACCCAGTGCTGGAAATGGAGTCATTGCGGGTGTTTGTCAGCTGACAGGGACAGGGGGGGCAGGTGATGCTGTCCTGG
The DNA here is from genome assembly GCF_023856365.1 of Brienomyrus brachyistius. NCBI lineage: Eukaryota > Metazoa > Chordata > Actinopteri > Osteoglossiformes > Mormyridae > Brienomyrus > Brienomyrus brachyistius. The sequence continues at coordinate 46,394,543 of NC_064533.1, read as the reverse complement.
GAGAGCAGGCAGCAGGGAAGGACATGCAGCACAGCTTCCTGGGATGGCATGTCGGTTCCTGTAGCTGCCTTGTGGTTCCAATCTCCATCCCACTTGTGCATGTGTTTTATTTGCATGTTGTCCTTGGGTTCTCTGGTTTCCCCGTCTCCCCCCTCAGGCCAAAAACATGCTGAAGCCTTTTGGCTTCACCATGAATATCTAAATAACAGAGGGCTGTAGCTTCTTTATATTTGTGGTGGTCCTACGGTTCCTGGAATGACACTGCGAGGGCGGAGCAGACCACTGCATACATACATGCTATGCTGGATTTTAGCGAGAATACTTACTGGTCACACACATCTCGATCTGAGTTTGACACGCTCTTGGGTCAACAAGGGAGGGCTTTAACCAATCACATTCTTCATTGTATGACATCACCACATTAATTACAACCAGTGTTGACTGTTAAGGTGCATACATTTGCACTGTGTATGATGATGCATGTGACAAATAAAATTTCAATTTCCTAAAGCAAGTGTTTCACTGTGTAGGTCTTTTGTGAAGGGACATGTCACAGATATAAAACAGGGGAACATGCTTACCTGCAAAGGTTGTACAGAGCCATATAAGGGTGGATCTCTATTTCATGATAAGAGGTGGGAAGTTCAGGTCCAGAGAATAAAAATCCAGACCAAGGTTTTGTCTCAACCAACCAGTTGAGTACTCTGTGACTCTTTATACTTAACTGCTTCATTGAAACAAAATCTTGCTCTGGACTTCTACTCTCTGGGGCTGTTCATGGTGATAATAATAATCACAATAATAACATCCATCCATCCATTTTCCAAACCGCTTATCCTACTGGGTCACGGGGGGTCCGGAGCCTATCCCGGAAGCAATGGGCACGAGGCAGGGAACAACCCTGGATGGGGGTCAAGCCCATCACAGGGCACATTCACACACCATTCACTCACACATACACACCTACGGGCAATTTAGTAACTCCAATTAGCCTCAGCATGTTTTTGGACTGTGGGGGGGAAACCGGAGTACCCGGAGGAAACCCCACGACGACATGGGGAGAACATGCAAACTCGACACACACGTGACCCAGGTGGAGACTCGAACCCAGGTCCCAGAGGTGTGAGGCAACAGTGCTAACCACTGCACCACCATGCCGCCCCACAATAATAACAGCAACAACAAAAATAATAACAACAGGAAGCATAATAATAATATCAAGGCTTGAATCTGCAATCTGATCACAAGCACAAAAGTCTAGCCTGCTAGAGCACACCCCCCCACCCACTAGAAGCATTGAGTTTGAAAATGAGAAAAAAACAATGGACCAATGTGGGGACGTCATATGAAGAAGACGGTGATTGGTTAAAGAAGTGAAAAGCAAGCCCCTCCCTTGTTGACCGAGGGATACATTAAACGTGGCAAAATCCTACTGATCGCCACAGTTTCGCCTCAATGCTGGTTGCTGCTGCAGCCTCACTTTGCAGGAGGCATGGATTTCGATTGCAAGGACAGATGAATTTCAGAATGCAGACTGCCTACTCAGTGCAGGGACACTCTGTGGTGGACCGGCACCCCATTTGGGGTGAGCCCTGCCTTTCTGCTCAAGTGACCCCAGCATGAGTCTCCACGTCATTGTGACTTTGACCGGATTAGTTGTTATGGGAAACGTACGGAAATCACAAATCCACACAGTGAATAAATAAACTATTAAAACTGACATACGTACAGCAGACTTCAGTATATGGAGCACAGCTGTAGTAGTAACAGATAATTAAATACATAACAAAAAAAGTACTTCTCAGGCCTAAGTCCTCAGATGATGCAGAAGATCTAGAATTTATAATTCAGTCTTAATAAAATTTTAATGAATTCTCTACTTTTGGTGCAGACAAAAGTTCTTAAATGGAATCCTTAAGCAGCCAATCTGCTTCATGAACCCAATTTGTTTTCAAATGATTTTACATCAGGGTCAAAGCTCCTGAATAATAGGTAATGGTGTAGCTGTCCTTTGGGAAATGAATCTCATTCCCTGCACTACTCATATGTTTGACTTGTTTCATGAGAACTCAAGCGACATGAGCCCCGCCACAGAACCCGAACACAGAACAATGGACGTACAGTACCGCAGATGAGGGACGCACCAAGGCAAACATCTCCCAGCTTTGGGTAGGAAATAGGGTCAGTTTGACTGAGAAGCAGGGATCTTCCTATTCATTATTTCTGAATTCTCAGCTTGGCAAGATGCTGTTCCCAGGATCACAGGTTCCTTTCTGTGTGGAGATCGCATGTCCTGTATTCCAACAGCAAATCTGAACAGTTTGTGTCAGCATGAAAAGATGTAAATTATTTCCTAGGATCATGCCCACGCAAGGCTGAGGGCCTTATGATGCCAAGGAAGTCGTCAAATGTACAGTGAGGCAGGACTGCGGAACAGCACACACTGCAGGGTGTTAGCCAAACCAGTCTTTTGCAACCCGCTAGCGCCACCTAGTTGAGCAGTTTCATAAAGGGTTTTGGGACGGGTGCCAAAGTGCATGTCGAATGACTTCAATAGATAGTTACTCCCGGAAAACAACCCAGCATTTTTCAGCTAATGTTGAGGTATGCAAAACCTAACGGCAAGGGCCATTAACAACTGATGATACTGCAGCATCGATCACCCCATGCACTCTTTTATCCTCCATGACACACATATCTTTTGGCAGCGGTGGACAGAAAGTAAAACTTCACACCAAAATTTTGTTTCAACCAACCAGTTGAGTGTAAAGAGACACAATGACAGAGTACTCAACTGGTCGGTTAAAATGAAATCTTGGTCCACATTTTTGCTTTCTGGGTCTGAACTATCCCCCTGTGTGTTTTGGATAGTTCCGCCATGATCCGTTCCTGCTCCGTTGCGTGGTTTCAATATAAGCTGCTGCTCTCAGTGGCGTCTGCCCCAAATTTTGACTGGGGTGGCCATCAGGAGCCAGTTATATTTATGGGGGTGACAAGGGGTGAGTTAGTTGTTTCTGGCACCCCACAGCACAAATCAGGGGCCTGCTGCCAAAACAAACCTACCAACCATTGTGGACAATAAAATTTATATGAGCTGGCAACAGGGACGGCTGCAAATTTTCTCTGTCAGCCCCCCACCCCACCCACCACGCCCAGACCCACCACTGGCTGCTCCCCTTAGGGTTTCCCATGCTATGGCTGTGATAACATGCGCCCACGCAGGCCCACAAATGCAGCTGTTAAGTGTTACAAACTCAGCCACCCTGTTCAGGTCAAACAATGACCTTAGCTTACCCATAATGTGTTATTGTGTATGTGTGGGCGTCGTGCATTTTAATGGACTTTCCTCTCAGGTTCTGGGTTGCTGCAACACTGACTGGATAAATGATGGTTGATATGATACTGATTAAAAGGATGAAGTTATATGAATAAAATGAGGAGAAGTGTGTAATGAAGATCTTCTTAACTACCCCAATACTTTATGGTCTAAGTGAAGAAAGTCCAGTTTGTTTAAGGCTCTAAAACATTTGTAGTCAACCAACAGCATCTTTCTGTGTAAATCTTCTGGCAACTGACAGAAGGAGCGGCTGAACTGAGAATCCACTGCATTTAGCAGCTATAAAACCATAAACTTGGTTCTTCGTTTATGTTATGTCTGTTCGGCTTCTTACCACTAGAGGGCAATATGTATCAGTTGATGAAGTCCAGTAATGTGCTTCAGGTACTTCAAGGTCACAGGTGAGAATTCTCACTGTAATATAAAACATCAAATAAAAATCTGACAATTTCAACAAAAAAGTGTCAGTTCATATTCAAATCATTCTTGACAATGAATATCATATGTCACCCCTGTAATCTGGTTTATTTATGAATATTGTAAATAATATTATACATAATTTGTAAAACGGCATAGTAGTTCAGTGGGAGACATTGTTCTCTCACACCTCCATAACTGTGGGTTTGAATCCCGTTTCCCCATCCAGGATCTGTGGATTTGCATCTTCTCCCCTAGGATCTGTGGATTTCCGCCAGCGCTTCCACGCTCTGCCTGCAGTACAGAGACGTACAGTTAGGCTAATTGGTGTCGCTAACCTGATTGTAGTGTGTAGGTACATGCCCTGCAATGGTACCCCTGCCTTGTGTCTCACGCTGCCTGAGATGGTCTCCAGGTGACGCTGACACCTTTTCTAACCCAAGCAGGCGGCTAATTAAAGCATCTATTACTTGAGCGACCGTCTTTGCCTCGTAGACCTTGTATCATGGGTCCATTCTCCACTACAGCTTATTTTAAAGCGCTTCATCTAAGACATCTTCATTGTCACCATCATAATTTTCCTTCCAGTCTCCTAGGTGAGGGTGGAAGTACACTGAAGACACAAAGAGCTAAAATTATTAATAATTAACCAAGTAAAAGAAAACATAACACCAGGAACTAGTAGATGTCTTAGCTCAAAAGGAGGCTGACAGATAAGACGCGATATCTTTGAAGACTGACAGTTTGGTATCCATGCGTTATGCCAGATGGTAGGACAATATATGCATCTTACAAGACTCAGAATGATATTGTGTGAAGTGTGAGTGTATCAGCTGTTCTGTACAGCCCTCAATTGGGCATGTGGTAGGAACCAGTGGCCACAGAGGTGGAAAATTGTGGTTATATACACCGACATGCTAGAACCCAAATGAGTCACACCTGAGGTCCCTGTATGGTAGGACTGGAAATTACCCCATACCAGATAGGTACACTTGAATGACACTTGAGGTTTTGGGGGGGCGATATAAAAGCTGAGATGAAGAGAGGATGACGTTTGGCATAAAAAAAAAATTCCCACACAGGCCTCCACCTCTGAAACCACAGGGTACTTCTTGGAAGTGGCATCAGGTCAGTGTGATACGAACATTGTGAAAGAGACCCTTCTACGCAGAAACTCCCACAGTAGGGCTTTGACTTAAGCTACTGAATACTGCTGCAGTATTTAGACTATGAATCTTGCCCAAGATTAGTTCATTAGTCTTTTACTTCCTGGTATAATAATTTAGCAATCGGACTGCGTCTAAAAAGCTGCCCTCACAAGTTGGCGTTATGTGGTATGTCTATGAGAATAGATTACTGGAATGTAAAGCATCTTAGCATTATATTTTTCATACATATCAGCCATTATGTACTGTTCTGTTATTGAATTTGAAAATTATGGCGACAGCATTGAAGACTGAACGTGCGAAACGTCATACATGTCATATTTCTGAATTTTTGACAGGCAGAACACAAGTTCTATTGATGCTTCACATATGTTCCGAATGTGTAACAGATAATAACAATATATGGTTAATTATTAATTATTACGTTAAACATTTTATATTAGACTGAACTACAGTTTGAAATGAGCATTTCCCGCCTTCTTCCTCTTGCCACACCTGCGCGCTCAGCTTTTAAGCGGACACGGAAGCGCTTTTCTCGCGTGCGTTCGCGTGGTCGCGACGGCAACGGTGCGCTTCTCGGGTTTGTTGCGGTGCTCTTGGTGCGTGCAGGTATTTGAGGCGGCCGCGCGGCGACGCGCTCCGGGCTGATGAGTCACGGTACCGGAAACACCGTCTCCATGCGGGTGCGGTCTGGAAAAAGACCGAGGCCACTGCTGCCGTGACTCACCCCACCCCCTCACAACAGCCACGTGGAACGGAGCACCGGGAGCGAAGGTGTGTGATGACAAACTACCTGTGCCTCCCAGCTGGATTCTTCTATCCCCAGCTGACTGAATCCATCCATGCAAATAAGACCGGCATGTTAGAATCTGCGGGATGCCCACATTTCAGCCCACAGCTCCGTCTGCGTGTGCAGGCGTTGTGGGAGGTTTTTCCCAGACGGGCGCTTTGGCTCCTGACCCAAAGGCGGCTTGCGGTAGGAGGCAGATTTCGTACCGACCAGTAGATGTCAGTGTGTACGACACAAGCGGAGCCGGTAGGAGCTGAGAAAAGTGCGCAGTTCGCGTGTCTCCAGTAAAGTGACCGAACCACATTAGGTCCGAAATTGTTTTAATGTACTTATGAAGAACTGGCATGATGCTTGTATAAAAAAAGCATTTTGATTATACACGTACATAACGTTTTTGTGTCGCTGTGTTTGTTGAGCTTGGTCAAAGTATATTTCGTGCATCGCAAATATTTATGAGCAAAGCGTCTTTTTATCTGTCAGGCGCGACGTCTCACCTGCCAGGTATCTCGGCTTATCTGTCAGGCGTTACTAATCCCTAAGATCTTGGCAGAGCGTAACATTTAAATAGTCCCTTTCATCTTCCTTGTTTGGATGATTTTCAGCTAATTTCAGATAAGCTATTTCGGAATGCTGACCTGATCACCTAGTTAAATCTGTTGGCTGATGGTTCACTAATCTGTGGCTGGACTGCTTTTCCATCCTGATTCGTTATTCTTGATTAACGAATCTTTATTATTTATTGAGCTGGTCTTAAGTTTGTCACAGTAAATAAATAGTGATTATCTAATATAGGGTAATGGCAAACCTGGAGCCCATGGTAACTGTATCATGCACTATGGTTTATGATGGACGACAACAATTCACCTAACCACATGTTTCTCTGGCCTGTTCCATGAAGCAGGGTTTCTTGCTTAACAAGATAAATTGACAGATTTAAGACCCTCTGGGCTAAATGGACTTCATCTTCGCTCACTTATGTTTAGCTCAGACTACCTTAAATCTGACGAGTTATCAGGCTGCTTCATGGAACAGGCCCCTGGGCTGCACAAGGAAACCTGTGAAAATGAGGTGAACTCGCACGTGCACACAGGCTCGAACCTCCAGCCCTTGGCATCTAATCACCATTCTCCTGAGACATCGGGAAAAACATGCTCAAATACCATGTATGCACCAGCATTGCTTGATATTTTTGTTCATCGTATAGTTGCTTATATGATTTCAGTTGTTTCTTTGCTTAGTTTGCATTTATGAACTGTTAATATTTGCACTATTTCTGATGACAAGATCAGAGCTTCAAGTGGTTGTAATTGCTTTAGACGTAACAGATTGAAGGGACAGCACGGTGCTTAGCATTGTTGCTTCACACATCTAGGAACAGGGTTTGTGTCTCTGCCAGGATTTTCTGTGTGTGGAGTTTGTATGTTCTCCTCATGTTGTGGGGTTTCCTATGGGTACTCCACAGGAAACCCCCACAGTCCAAAACCATGCTGAGGTTAATTGGAGTTAACTAATTGCATGTGCGATGGGATGGTGCCCCACCCTGGGTTGTTTCCTGCCTTGTGCCTGTAGTCTCTGGGATAGGCTCCGGTCCACCCATATGTCACTGAATAGGACAAGTAGTTAGAGAACATGAATGGATGAGGGTTTTTAATCAATATGCTAACTGCTAAATTTTATCAAAGCAACGAAAACTAGAGAGCCACAGCACAAGGTGGGGATCCCTGCATGGGATGCCAGCTGGAATAGGTTGTACTCTGAACAATATAATTAAACTATATTTTAAAATGCCATTCCATAATTCCTCTAGCTTTAATATACTTATCCCATGTCTCATATACACACCCATACTCCATAAATGGTTCCTAGAAACCGCTAAGTTAGCACAAATTATACTGGGAAGGCATTCCCATTATAATTCAAAAAAATATAATTAGTTTGAGGTTCATTTAAACATCAATAAATCTCCCCAAAATATCATAAAGAAGCTTTAAAATGCCAGTTACATAATTACTGAACTGTTCATGACGTATTAAATAAGGATTTGTGAAGGCCTTTCTATAGACCTGTGCATTTTTGCAGTACCATACACAGTACTAGGTTTCATAATAATAACATTGGACATTTAGCAGTTATATTTAAAAATAAGAAAACTGAACTGGTTAAACTGATTGTAAATCCTTCCTATTGAAACTGTCTGTATGTCACATCATATTCCCAAGTTAATGGTATTTCCTGTTACTTGTATATGTATGAATCCCACTTTGCTTCGCTTCACTTCACTCTACTTCACTTCTATAATAGGCTGTCACTGTCATGATTTGTTACTAGGAATTTGTACTCATGCATATTTTGAATATTTCTCTGGCATGCTTCATCTCCTCATTGCACCAGGACTCCACCAATGTTGGTAGCAATGCATGACACTCTGGCGGGAACTAATACCATGCTGTAGGTGTATATTGAATGGTACGCTCTTAGTAATTCATCTACTTGAAATATCCTTGGTGAAAGTGATTTCCACCTGAATTAGTGGGTTTGCACTGACCCTAACGACATCGAGGGAAATTTAATATAAAAATGTTTTCGTGTCCCCGCCCCCCTTCAAGCTCGACATAAACATAACAAAGCCAACGAAATGTATTGGACATTTTCCCACATCTTTAGCTTGCCTAAAAGCCAGGTGCTATAGCTCATAAAAAATAAACCTGGCTGCTGAAGCCCCCCACCCCCCACCAAACAGACCACACACCACTTGATGCTTTGGCAAGTGGAAATGGACAGAGCATGTTTAACATCTGGGATTTAATTGCCTATAGAAAACTGTTTGATACAAAAAAAGAAAATTATGACCTACTGTCAATGTCGGCTGCCAAAATAATGACAAATCAATTTGACAAATTAAACATAATTCAGCAAAGTAATCACAGTCAATTCTTTATCGAAGTTGACAGAGGCAACCATATAGTCAATCCTTTGTTATAATGAATTCCATGCAGTTTAACACTAACCTTTAAATTGATGTTGATCCATTTGCAGCATTAAGTGTTTCAAAAATCAAGGCTTTAGAAATTATAGTGGCTTAGCAATAGAGCTTCGTATTACAGACTAAGATGACACTTTGACACTCAGGTTGTATTCAGACAAACTCTTTCTTGGCTGCACTTTGTTTACCAGAAACAGTGTTACATTAAAAGTAACCTTATTAGAGCTGAAACAGCAAAAAACGCTTTAAGTTCCCACGTACAAAGATAGGTCAGTCCGACCGAAAACCAAAACCAAACCAAATAAACAAATGGGGCTGAAATGAGTTTGCTAGACTATTGCAACCAGTTCTCTCAGCAATGTTACAGACCAGAGAGGTAAACACTTTCAAATAAATATGATTACTATTTCACTTTCTGGGGATTCTAACAAACATTTTATGCCACCATTGCAGGGGTGTCAAACTGCAGTCCCAGAGGTCCAGAGCTCTGTGTAGCTTTGCTCGTTCCCAGTTCCACCACAAATTAATCAGCTGTGGGCTGTATAGTAATTAGCACAAGGAAGTCCAAGGAGGGAGTTGAATCAGGTGTGTTAAATAAAGGGAAACCCAAAAATGTGCAGGGCTCTGGCCTCCCAGGACTGGAGTTTGACACCCCTGCACAATTGCATGTGTTACAAAGCAGATAACTGTGACCAGAAAATCCATGTCAAGGAGGACAATTTGAGCCAGGACAGGATTTGTAAACTACCGTTTCAATTAAAAGGACCTGGATTTCACTTAAGCGCTGAGTCTTTGCTGTGTGCTGATTGGCCAGTCTCCTATAATCATGCATGTGGCGCTAATGTTAATGTGAAACAGCTGGATGGGTCTTTCAATCAAGGAAACAAACCAGTAAAAGCACAAGAGAAACAGAAACGTTTAGTTAAGCAGAGGAGCCTTTCATATTTGAAGTAGTTTGTAAAACCTCGAGTAGCTCAATGTGTCCTCCCTGACGTGGATTACCTGGTCACTAACATAACCCAAAGAAAGCTTCAAAAGTTCATGCATAACAAAGAGGTACAATGAAAGAGAACAAATATGAGTTGAAATGACAAACTGATCTATGTGGAATTCATGTAGATAGTTTTAAACAGAAAATGGTGTGTACAGCATTATGGTGGCAGAAATGTGATACATTCATTGCATCAGCAATGGACATCTGAGAACAATGAAACAATGAAATTTAAAACCGGGGCAACAGTTGGCTTTAACTTTTCTATTAGGAGAAAATGCTTTGTTTTGGTGTAACAAAAACATGCACACATGTTACCGTTCAAACAGCAATGGAAGTTTGTGCGCAAACCTGCAGGATTTTATGTTCTCCCTTCTGGGAGCTGGGGGACACTCCACAATACCACCCAATGAGTAAGGTTACAATAAGCGCTTGAGGAGTGGGTCCTGCCGTTGTTGTTTTAACATTTCACTTTATCTTCTATCGCTAGATGTTTTCGTCATGTGAACATTACCAACAAGTGCATTTAATTAGATCAGACAGCCAGGTCTAAGGGGCCAGACAATGAAATTTCCATTTAACCCTTAATGTAAACTGAGTTTGAATCACTTCCCTTAGCTACCCAAAAAGCGTGTTAATGTATATGTACATGTTATTGCTGCTGCTCATGCCTGTAGGCTTGTTGGATCATATCCAGGCCTTGGATCCAGGGGGCGGAGCTTGCCTGCCTTCCTTGGGTACTATGGTTTAATTCCCAAAAGACACGCAGTCTAGGTTAACTGGTGATCTTAAATTACTCTTAGTCACTGTATACGTGATGCTCTTTCAGGGGATGGTGCCCCATCGATGGTGGCTCCTGTCTTTTCCCGTATTCTTTCGGTGAGGGGCCCAGCTGGGATTGGATTACTGAAGATGGATGTATAGACAAGTATGGAGAGGAAATCTGGATTACTTTACTATGCATCATTATAAAGTGTATGATAAATGATTTTTTTTCAGTTATTTGTACAATAGGAGGAATTAACAAAATAATAAAATAATATATTAAAAACACGAAAAGGGGTGTGACGGTGGCGCCGTGGTTGTGTGGTGAGAGCGGTCGCCTTATACCCCTGGGAGCAGAGTTTCATTCCCCGCCCTGGCTCTGCGTGTGTGGAGTTCGCATGTTGTGGGCTTTTCTCTGGTTTTCCCCCACAAACCAAAAACATGCTGAGGTGAAGTGAAATTACAACATGGTCCAGAGGTATGAACCAGGGCACAGTGGGGACGTGGATACCCTGCTAAACTCCAGGGGCCCGGCACTGTACAGGGGCCCTTGACTGTAAAATGATACATAAAATTGGGCGGGGGGCCCAAGGTGACATTTTATCAGGGGGTATATATGTTTGCAGGAATGGTGTATCAGTGTGCCCTCAATGAGTTGGCGCCCTATCCTTTGTAATTCCTGCCTTATATCTGCCTTATACCTGTTGATTCTAGGTTAGATTGTTGACCCCTGTGACCCTGCAGAGGACAAATTCTGTCAAAAAAAGACACACACAAAAAAACATTTTTCTGTATTCCCTTTCTATGAGGTAACTAATTCAGGTGTGAAACTGCAGATCTTGCTGCAGGAAACAATAATTATGTAATTAAAACATATATTAAAACATATATGATTTCAGAAATTGACTAGTGTTGAAAATATATACATTTTTATATTTATTTAAAAAAAAATAAACAACATTCCATTTTTCTTAAAGGGGGTAGATCATGTGATCACCCCACCCAGCATTCTCATGCGACAGTGCCTTGCATCCATCGCACATAGCAGCAAACTGCACAGGTAGGAACCGTGAGAACATGGGGCTTGAGAGGTCAACACAGGATAAAAGGGCACAGAGGGGAGCAGACCAGTGCATGGGGTGGCAGAGGGGGGAGGAATACTGAACCAGCTGACTAGCTGAAACAGCTTTGCTCCTCTCTATGGGTGTCCTGCCTTCAAACCATAGAGAGGAAGCCAGTTGTTATTGCATTCTGCAGGCTTTGCCTCCAGAGAAACAAAACTGACAGTATCAGGACCAAAAATAGACTCAGGCTTTCCTACCCTGGTATGTGCGGCCAGCCTGGAACTGGCATCTTCTAAAGCAGGGTCCCGACCCAAGTAAAGCATTCAAAAAGCCGAACATCATGGGGATTCTTCAAATTTGCCGTTTCCTATTGGCGGGTCGGGCCAAGTGAATTACATCTTAGGCTAAATATTAATTTTCGGACTGTAATGTCGATTTCCAGATGAGGAATGCAATAGCCTCTTCAAAGTTTCAGAATGATTGTAGTTTCCATCCAGCGTCATCATTGGGCAGAGCCACTGCCAGTGCATGGCCCATGTGCCTGCGGATTCAGTCCGCCATCGCATAGCTACACTGTTACGCCTTAGATCCCTTGAAAATGTTTGCTGATTGATTCTTCCTTGGCTTGCTGTTTCTGAGTAAACATTCTCCGTTCAAGATAAGAGTGCCGTGCTGTGCCATGCCTCAGGACAGATAATCCGCCCTAAGTCACTCTCCCCTTGGAGATGGAAAGGTTTGGACTAAGGGTTCCTGACCCTTGGAACCCGGACCGGTACCAGTCCGTGGCAAGTTTACCGGGCCAAAGAGCACAAGGGATTTTATGGAGGAGTTGGGTAGCTTCCAAAATATTTTTTACGGCCCCTCATGTTTGCGTCTTGAGTTCTTGTCTGCAGGGAATGCAAAAGCAGAAAATGGCAAAATTTAAGAATTGGCCTATCAATCCATCCATGAAATTTTTGTACTACAAACCGACCCTCAAGGCTGAGCACCCCTAGTCTAATCAATTAAATTAATACTTCATATATGTGTATAGATCAGTGTTTCCCAACCCAGTCCTCAGGGAACCTTGGACAGTTTTTGCATCCTCTCAGCTCCCAGAGCACCTATACCAGGTATTTGGTGTTCCTGATTGGCTGGGAGCTGGGAGGGAGCAAAAATGTGGACTGTCCGGGGTTGCCCGAGGACTGGGTTGAGAAACACTGGTATAGATGATATATACACAGTTTATATATACAGTATATCTACACAGAGGTCTGCTAATGGCCATCTGCAGTTTAATTTAGGCTACAGGAAGCCAGACAAGGGGACTTCCCAAAGTTCACGAGGACCATGGAGCTTGGGTGAGCCTGAGGTACACGAAGAGGGTGGGAGGAGATCAGGATGAAGCTCTGCAGACCAGTGGAATAACCTGCCCAAAAGTCCCTGGAGAAGCGCCAGTGTGGCAGCCACACTTTGGCTACATCTACATCCTGGAAGGAAGCTGCAACCGCCCGCTGCCTGCGGAGATGCCTACCCAGGGTTGGATCATGCCCTGGTCACCTCTGCCTGGTTACTCACGGTTGGGCCGTCGCAAAAACACACCACATACCTGCAGCTTGTTGACCAACAACGTCTGAAAACTAGAGTCGCGCCAGTCCTATCAGGATCGAGGTTTCCTCGAGCTATTTTCTCCCGAAAACCCCGCTCCAGTGGGCGAGCGGTGAGCTTGCAGAGAGGAGACAGCAGAGACCATGAAAAGCTTGAGGCCAAGTACTTATATTCTAGGGAATACATGGTGCGGCAAACTGACAGCACCGTTAAAACTGCCTGCGCAGCTTCTGTGGTGAACGGCGGACTGTTTTCTTGTGCGGCTTTTCGCATCGCTGGGCAAGTTTTCCATCGAATAACACAGCAGAAGAGAAGAAAATGTATTGTGACTCATCCTTGTCAACGCCCGAGCAGACTCATTGCAAATGGAATGAGTGCCCCACGCCATATCATGACATTTATTTACTCGTTTTCCTTCAGCCTTGCTCGCATTACTCATTTTATTTTGTGCTACGCGTGCCATGTGCTTCCTTCATGCTGCAGTGTTTTTCTTCTTCTGTTGACTGAAGGGCACCGTGCATTCATCCAATATACAGATAATATCTAAGACAATGTCTGGGTCATTAAGAAGCATTTAAGGTTATTTATGGCCCAAAGGTTATATACCAATGAGCTACTTACAAAGAAATGTGAAAATACTTAACAGATAATTAAAATTCAAAGTTGACCATTCTGTTTTCATGAATTTGATAGTTTGGTTTTATTTATGCATGTTGTTTCTTTAAGGACAGTAATTAATAAAATGTGTTCTGGCGACTTAAAAAAATGTATGTTATATAGATGATTTACTTTATTGCCTGTTGGACGGTATGTTGTGTTCTCATGCCATGTACAGTATGCGTACAGTATAGTAGGCCTGCACCTTGTTTTGCTTATTTGCAGAAGCCTCGCATGAGTATTTTATTCTGTTGCCATGGCAATTTGTCAGTTTAAATGTGTTTCTCAGGATATTTACTTCAGAAATTGGACGTCCTCCAGGCTAAGTATTGAAGTGATCCAACCTAAATGTTGTGGGCCTGAACTTCAAAGTGAGCACTGAAAGGCTGGATCCTGATGTGGTTTTGGGAGCACTGAGACTTGTTATTCTTTTAAGAAAGGCACTGCAAAGGCCATTAATCCACCCCCTTGTCCTCTGTGTGAAAGCACCATTGTGTGGGCTTCCCAGAGTGCTAGTGCAGGGCGTCCCACCTAACCCCCCCCATAAATGGTATTCTCAGTGTGCTTCTGCCCCTGTCCCCTAAATCAGCTATTTCCTGTGCTGAATGCATGCCTGTCGCCCACCAATTGTATTTGGCGAGACACACGTTCTGTGTATCGCGCAGCATTGGGAGCATCTCATTGGCTGGCGAAATAACGTCCATCTGTGACACCCTCACGGTGTGTTGATTAACCACAGCAACCAGTGAATGATTGCCACTGCTCCCATTCCAGCGGCTCACCTGACATCCAAGGAAGGAAGAATGTGCTGCGTGTGGGAAAATAAAGGCAAATGACGTGATGTCATACTTCACCTTACCCAACCTTGTCGGAATTCCAAATCCAAAGTCAAATAGAACGTATAGATATAGAATATTAGATCAGTGATGGTTTGAAGCAGTCAGATTAGTTTTTGCTTTCAGAAAGGAGGTAAAATGGATTGTAATGTATAACCATCTACTGTGTAGTTCTTGATATTAGCCAGGGCAATTGGGCCGGGTCCTGCTGTAGCTCATGGCAGGTGAGAGGGCAGGGGATAGGTGCTGTAGGGGAGAGGGCAGGGGATAGGTGCTGTAGGGGAGAGGGCAGGGGATAGGTGCTGTAGGGGAGAGGGCAGGGGATAGGTGCTTTAGGGGAGAGGGTAGGGGATAGGTGCTGTAGGGGAGAGGGTAGGGGATAGGTGCTGTAGGGGAGAGGGTAGGGGATAGGTGCTGTAGGGGAGAGGGTAGGGGATAGGTGCTGTAGGGGAGAGGGTAGGGGATAGGTGCTGTAGGGGAGAGGGTAGACTCGTCATGAAGTGCCTCCATTTCTCTGATAATTGTGTTTGTTCTGTCCAACTCTCCCAGCTTTTTTGGTGGGGCTAGCCTTCCCTTGATCTATTTTGGCAAATCACACTGTTCTTTGGCTCTGCTGAAGCAGTATGTCTGGTAAACAGGCGGCAGATTCACGTAACATGAAGAATCCAGAAGAAACTCCAGTACTGCAACATCTCAAAACACAACAATGGTTTAAATGGTAAACTACAGGTGCATGAGAAAGACCAAATGACCATGTTAAAATAGGACATTTTAAAAACTTTCCGAGGCAAAAAACGCAGTCTGCGTGATAGCATGGTGCATAAGTGTTCATCTTGCATCCCTGTGTCCCCTGTGACGTGCAAAGCACAATAAATACAGGCGACTGGTCCAAAATCAACTGGTGTTGAAATCAACCTGGGGAAGCGGGGAATGTTGGCCGTCTCCTGGGCTTGCGGTTGACTAGCCCCTCTGATGCGAGGCCCCAAACGTCTCTCAAAACAGTCTCAGCGACAGCTGCTCAGACAAGAGTAACTTGGATGGCTGCCCAAAAGTGTCTGTGAGACCCGAATCTCGTTGCCAACGGGGTTAGCAGTTTTAGCGTCTCTAGTTCCTGTGTTGTCAATTTCAGGTTCTTGAAGCTGAAAGCGCGTCTCCTTTCCCAGGCTCAGAAAACCAGCGTGTATGTCTGATATCTTGCATCGGTTGGGTTTTGAGTCCTGTAGCAACATGCTTGGCTCATTTCCAATGTATAGCGGTCACATTTCCTGGTGCTTTGCATTTAAATGCTGTTTGCCTTGCAATCACACACAAAAATCTCCTTATCTGATTATGCTGGAAGAAAAAAAACTATTTACTAAATTTGGGCATAAAATGAGACGCCAGATTCTCATCTTTGTATTGCATTTCCGTGCTCTTTGTTAAGCAACACCTCTTTAGGAACATTTGAACGCGGTGTTAAAATGGTAGCCACCAAGCAGTTATGACTGAATGAAAACATGTGCAGTACACAAAACAATAAACATTATGAAAGGAAAATAGAGGTAGAGTTCACGTCTATTCATATTTAAGGGCTGTCAGTTCAGAGTAACCTAATCATTTGCATGATTCGTTAATTTAACAATATGAAGAGTCTGTTCTGCAAACATAAGGATACATTTTTAAATGGCATATCTGTTCACCAATACTGTAGGCACCATACAAAGCAACCAGCTCCGCATTTTCCTGTTCAAGTATGCATAATTAACGAATATAAATATGTATGGTTGCCTCTTACCTCTTTTTAATACAGCTATTGTTTGTGTTTACTCCTGTTCAAAATATCCTTTATCTCTCCTTTGATTTCTATTTATTTTCTCTTGAGCAATTGCATCTTGTGGTTCCTTCAGTCATTTTATCTCTTCTTTAAGAAGGCCTCAAATATATTTATATAATAGGGTTGAGTTTCAAGGAAGCAATTGAATTCTTGTGAAGGGAATGTCCCGTTCGTAGATTATTTACAGGAACAAAGGAACATAGATCAACTCTCAGAAGCTAATTAAACATAATACTGCAAATGGCTCCACTTCTTCAGTGAAAGTTTGCCAGCTGGACTCTCTGGCCTATGTGTTAATCATAAACAAACCATTGAAATATAATAGCGTCACATTACTGTATTGGTTGGGTTACCTGTAAATTGGCAAGTGTGTTCGGCCACCTCTGAGCAGACTATCTCCTCATGTGGCAAATTATGCTAATACAAATAAAACCAAGTGGCAGTTGGCCGACTGCTCTTCCTTTGAATGACATCAGTGTTTAAAGCACTCAGCTCCAGTCAGATAAGGCAGTTTTCACAAGGGCATCATAGCTGACTTTGCAAGGGTGACCAAAGGTGCCCCATCAGTGAAAAGCCATCAAACACGTACGGGTACAGCTGTTTGGTCCCACGTCGAGCGTAGTTCTATTTGTGATTTCTTTTGTGTAAACTGAGGCACACATCACAGAGTTGTTGTAGATACCACAGTAGGCCACATGAAATGCGTGTCTAAATTAGAGGCCGCAGGACCTTATCAAATAGTTCAGGAATGCAACTTTATGGGAAGTGCACTGCATGGCAGAACTGAATCAAAACCACACAGTGTGGCAGTAATTCCAGTCCTCCTTACCTCTAATCACACACCTGCCTGGGAAGGTCCGGGAAAAGCTTCTGTATCACACTCCCCAGGGTTGCCATCCAGTAGGCAAAATCCCTCCCCGTCACTGTGACTCACGACTGCACTATGCGAAGCCGTGTCATTGGACGGGAGGGCAGGGCGACTCTTCAGAATCGCAGCATTGTTTCCCGTCCCTGAGATAAAAGCGTCACGAGGTTTCTGCGCGATGAGGTTAGCTTCCGCAACAGAGGAAGCCCTGTGGGCAGGGCCTGACTGCTTTGTCGTGGGAGTGCTTCCTCTCACCCTGAGAACAATGGAAAAGAATTGTCAGATCTGAGCGCAGTTTTCTCCTTGTGTATATATATATATATATATATGTGTGTGTTTTTTTAACGCTGAAATTGATTGAAACAGCTTGAATGGCAACCTTTGTTTCAGTGCACATTATGCTAAATTTGAGGGCCATATGACGCAGAGAGAGAGAGAGAATGAGAGAGAGAGAGCGGGGGTTCCAGCGGCTCTTTGGGTGGCCCTGCTGCCTCATGCCCTTAGGCTTCCGATTGAATCCCACCCCTGTTCTGTGTGTGGAGGTTCCCCTCCACTTTGAGTGGGTTGTCCTTCTACAAGGATCTGCAGTTCAGCTGTTTGGAGTTTAAATTGCTTGCGATTAAGTTTGTGTGTGTGCGTGCCCTGTGCTGGACCGGCATCCCAGCTAGGGTGTAGCCCTATTCTGTCCAAGATAAGGCTTCAGGCCCTTCTGTAAACCTGAGCAGGATAAGAGGTTGGAAGAGAACATGGATGGAGAACACGTGACGTGGAGGAATTTACACTATAGTCAGATTGATATCCATAGTTCGTACTAGAGCTTATCTGTCTTTCGTTATTTAGCTGCCTGCTTTAGTTATTTACCTTAACCCACAGCATCTTTGAATTTAACCAGTTGGATATTTTCCTGAAGCAATACATGGCAATAGATCCTTGCTCAGATACACTATATCAAAACCCCTCCTGGCACCTAAACCAGGAAACTTCAAATAAGTTCTTGACTTATTTGAGTTTCTGGCCCATTATTTTGTAGCATGAGATTATTAACTGCATTCCTGTTTCTAAAGTGTAATGTTAGGTAACATTTTAATATATTATGTGGAGGCTCTCTGTGTAACATTACCTGGACTGTGGTTTTGATTCCTGTTCTAGATCCCTCTGTGTATGGAGTTCTCACTGTGTTTGAGTGGGTTTTTGCCCCGTGTTCTCATTTCCCGACGCATTCCAAAACCACGTAGATCAGTGTCTGTAAATTGTTTGTAACAGTGTATTCAAAAATGTGTCCTTTGAATGCTAGGATAGGCTCACTGTACGTCCCCCTTGAAGAACATGGATGGAGTCCTGACAGAGTAAAGAATTTATTTGCGTATGGTTTTGTGTTGTTTTAGTTATGCTTTATTTATAGAGGATTAATTGCACCTACATTAAGAGCCATGTAACGGATGTTGCATGATTTTGCTAACCATTCAGACTTGCGGGATGGTAAATGAATATATCATCGAATGTCAGCGTTAATGGTAAGGAATCATACACATTTTCACATGAGCAAAAATGACATTTCTAGGAACTTGGCTAAGAATGAGAACGCTCTGAATTTCCAGTTGGAGTGTCGCTTTGCAGCCGCTGCTTTGCTTACCGGCCACGTTTCCCTGAATTAATCATGGTTTGCAGGCAGCCGTGTCTGCAGCGTGTTTATAGAGCTCGTCTTTGGCGGCCCCTTTGAGGAATCCAAAATCTCGCCTCAGAACAATAACCACCTGGGGAGGGGAGACATAGGGTTTCTTTGCTCCTGACACGACCTGGGATCGGTTCGTGATTAATGGCTTGTGGTGGGTATTATTGTGTGTGATGAGCACACAGCAGCCAGATGAGAGTGATCCCGCGACCCGGCACACACGTCGCCTGGCTCAAAATAAGTAGCTAATTACATGTCTGGGTAGCTCCTCTATCATTTAGAGATCATTCTGGACCACGGGAGAGCTACCCACTGGAGAGGTGTCTCAGTCAGGGACAATAAACTCATCAAATTCCCCTTTTCTTACTCTTAACAAAACTCTCCTTGTTCCGCCCCCCTGGGGCACCAAGAAGAAGATGGAAAGTTGGAACCAGTTCGAGGTCCTATGAGTGACCTTGTTGGAGCATTACTGGATTAATCCAGTAGGGGGAGTTGGGGGTCCAATAAGGGATTGTTTTCATGGGGCCCAAAATGACAAGCGGTGACCCCTGTCCGCTTCCGGACAAGAATCTCCAATAAAGTTTTTGAATTGGATTGAGACAGCAATGGCAATGGTGTATGATTTATACGTTGTTAGCACCAGCCAGTATTAGTGCTCCCTGCTCACTAACCCGTCAGGGTAATAAGGAAAGTAATTAATGGAAATTATTTTTTATTTGTTGGAATGTAACTTCTGGCCCCTGAGGGGCAGAGTGAACCTGAACCATGCTACAAAAATCGACCTCCCAGCACAATGGAGCCAGTAGAAGCTCATTATGAGAAAAAACAGTTGACACATTAAGCTTCATTAGACATGGAATCTTGAAAACGGGTCGATGAACTTTTAAACTCATCAGTAGACCGCTGCTTTTGCACACCCAAGCACTTTAATTGCAAATATTAATTTTCATGCTGAAAAGGCATTTATGCACCACAAACCAACAATGGCATCCTTTTCTGTAATGCTCTCCATGGAAGATATGTCATGGAATTACCTGTTTGCGCCTTACATTTACATTTTTAAGCAATCAATTCAAAGTTTCTTTCCTTTTTTGCATCACAATAAAGGAGGATGTATCTTCATCCACTGTTGTCCATAGTTGTCTTTCTCACAGAGCCAAAATCGTTTTATCTATTTTTCCTCAAGAAACATCTCAGCCACCACAGCTCTGAAGAATAACCTTATACCAAATTTTACTCTGATTTCATTTCTCAACGCCAAAGTCATCATCGCAGAACAGTTTCAATGAGACATCGATGAAAAGGACAAAAGGTGAAGTGGAGCAAGGAGCAGGTGCTTGACCTCGGGAGTAAAAAACCACAGACCACGAAATTCAAATGGATCCAATCATTACATCCTGAGAAATCAAAGTTTCCCAGAGCTTCAAAGTTAATAAAACTGATGTGCAAGGGGATCTTGATGTGTGCGACTGCACAAACCGCACGGTGAACAAAGCATAAATGTGATTTCCAACCTGTTAGATCACTTAATAACATTATGTATTTACATTGACCCATAATTAATAAAGATTGTGCAGGAGTGTTTAGACACTTTGCCATTTCGGTGATATTTTACGTCTGTTACCATGTAGATGAATGTAGGGATCTACTTTTATTAATGTAAAACTATGGACTAAATAAACATCGGACAGCAAAAGCTACATGTCGTTTTATACTGTAATGTACCCCTTCTGACACTGACGCCAGTAAGCAAATACACACCCTTAACATCAACAATGATCTCTGTTTCTTTTTCAGAAGATGTGGTTATACATAATCTATTCAACAGACCACCTCTGACCTTCGCAGTTCAGACTTCGATCTTCAGGTGGGATTTATATTCTCTTAAAAACTTAGTCTGAGGAAATGACTTCAAACAATGGAGTTACTGTTCAGGAGATGTCCCTGTTCGTAAATACAACAGCGGTGCATTACTCAGAACAGATCAGCACTATCAAAAGTTCAAAGCTCTGTTGGATATAATATCGACTCTGCTGTTCCAGGGACAGAACCCAGAATTACCTCATTCTCTGTAAGGGGGGTTTCCTCTGGGTGTTTCCCCAAGAATTAGGTCATCACATTACTCGTATCACTGAAACATCCTACGGAAAAATCGCAAAACACAGACGCAGCAAGGAACCACTAAGAAACACCCAGCAAGTCTGGATACTGTTAGCATTTTGTCAACAAAGTGATACTACAGGAATTATTTCTAATCCGGCACCAACTGATTGATACTTTGCAAATGTTTTCAGCGCGTAAAATACCCTAGACGCATCATACAAAGAAAACAGTTCTTTTAATCTTTCAATAACTCAAACGGGTTATATATGGGAGTTCTCATTCTACTTTAATATAACAAATGTAACCAAAATGACTTGATTCACTAGACTCAAAAAATAAACCTACAAAAAAAACTATAAACCTACAAAATTAGTAAACTCTGGCCCTCTGTCAGGAGAACATAAACCCCCCCGCTTTCCCTATCACCTTCAGTTCCTGTTAACGCTGACCAGTCTGGGAGTATCAAGGCTGGACAAGATCATTACACAGAAATGCCAGCCAATGAGATGATTTATATAGCAATAATCTTGTAAGCCATTCCTAGCCTAGGACCCTAGTCATTAGTTAGCATTGCCAGTAAAAATACAAGCTATGTATTGTTATTATTATTGGTTAAAATCTTATTTCAAAACTTATTTTCCTGTCTGGTGGTTTGAGGAACTCCAGGCTTAAATCTGTCATTTAAAGGGCAGCAACAGCCGTGATTCCATCTCTCAACCACAGTGGGATTATCATGCTTCCTCAGGAAGAACCGGCTCTCTTCCTCCAGCTGCAAATCGGGCAGCTTCTGGCGCTGGCTGGCTAACGCTACAGTGCTCACACACAGCTTGCAGGCAAACACTCGCACTATCGAGAGAAGGCTTCTGTTAGTTACTGGGGTTCTGTAATATCACACTGGTAGCAAAGGACCTTCCGGGAGGATTTATTAAAGCGCACGCTTCATTAAAATTGGAACAACAGCATTTGCACAGATTAATGTTTAAAACTGATGTACCATAAAAGGCGTAATTTAAATGTTCGAAGTATGTAGCAGGCTGATCGGTTAGTGACCATAAAGCATGTGCACTTCCTGAATGTCACTTTATCAATCTCCCAGTCATTATTAATTTTAATTTGTTACGTTGCACCATGCATTTTCATGATACTTATTTAATATAAAGGCAGTCATACTGAAGCAGCAATTTGTATTCACCTGGATCACATCAAGAGTATTCTACCGACTGGAAATTTGAGATAATGCTGTTCCACCAATTTGTCACTATTACCAAGTGAGAGCTGAAAACAGCACTGGTATACCAATGACCACCAGAATGAGCCGTTGGGAGATCTGACTCTGTCTTACAAGATTTTGTTGACAGCAATGGCTTGTAAGATACCTCCATGTCCTTTTTTCTTACGCACCGCCTGTGCGTTAGCGAGAGGAGATGTGGGATGCAGATACCACACACACCCTCCGCAATCTGCTCAATTTAGTGCTCTAATTGTGGCAGTTCCCCTTTCCCCCGCTGTTGTTTGTTTCTGCCTGTTCATCTTGACCATTTTTCCCACCGAGCGGTTGTCCCACGACCGGGCTGAAGTCAGTCAGCATCGATTTTGCATGACGACAAGACAGACAAGCATAATGTTTGCTTTCTCTGGTCTGGCCTGAGTGCAAACCAAAGGCTGTAGCCAAAGAAATATTAAGCATGCCATTCAGGGATCTGTTGCTAACCCCAACAGTCTGGCAGTCCCGTGGTGCTGCTTGCCAAAACAACCCTTTGGCCTCCGGCCTCCTACAGATAATGCTAATGCAGCTAGCCTTGTGCACTGACGACAATGCCATTGATGCAGAAGCTAATATGAAGATTAGTTAGTATTGTGTGTTGGTAAGTATCGGGCAAAGTACAGACGCCTCCTGGGTTACGATGGTTTGTGTTACGATATTTCGACTTTTACGATGGGTAAATGTTTTTCACTTTCAGTACATTATTCAATAAATTGCATGAGGTATTGAACATTCTATTATAAAATAAACTTTGTGTTAATGATTTTGCTGTTAGCTAATGTTCTAAGCATGTTTAAGGTGGGCTAGGCTATCAGGTTCGGGGTAATGTATTAAAATGAATTTTCACCTTCACAAAATTTTGTGATTTTTCGGAACATTACCCCATTGTAACCCAGGGAGAGGCTGTATTGTGTGTTAGTGTGATTCTATCTCACTTTTGCAACCATAATGAAAAGCACCATACTGCATGCAGGGGTAAGGCAATCCAGGCTGAAGCTCTTCTCTCCATTAAGGTCCCCCAACAGTCCTGACAGACATGAACCTCAACATGTATGTCTGCTGTCTGGCTGCTCCATTTGTACCCAAACTCTTAGAAATTATATAATTCTTATCACAATACAGAGAGCAGACAGCCACACAATTGATAAGAACAACAAAGTTATAAGGCTGTTTTCAGCGTTCTTTAAGGTATTTTTTTTATATGTTATTTTATTTTCTTTCGGCACTGTTTAATGTGAACTGAAGAACAACTGCACTGCAAATTCGGCCGTGTTTACATTACCACATTATACACTATCTGCTATATTTAATACTGAATACAGGTCTTCATCATTAGCAGAGAAGCCTGAAGTATATGGGTGTGTTTTGGGGTTGCTGTGTTCGAAATCAGAAAACAAGGCAAAAATTGCATTTCACAAACTGTCCCCATTTCACTGAAAACAAAAAAGCAAATGTGGATGAGTGCTTGAATAGGACAAGAATAATAAGCACAGCTACAATGAACTCAAAATAGAGGTCAGGGTGGTTTTTCCGAAAGCATACCATAAAATAAACTCACGGACTTAATTTAGCAGCGGCACTGGACAATGCTCTGACCATGCTGTGGTCTCCTGTCTCAGTAATATCCTCAGCCATTGGTTTGCATTCTCCAGCAACTCAAACACGCTATACAGACTAACATCTTCCGTGGAGTCCTAGGACAGGATGCAGTTGGAGTACTTGCACAACACAAAGCAAAAAAAAAAAAAAAAAAAAACTATTTTGAAGCAATTGTGGTCTTTGCCAAAATGAGTTGCTGAGCACTGAAATTATCACGAGAGGAAATGGTATCTGTAGCATATACATCTCTCCAATAGAGTAAAGTCAGAATCTCATGGTAGCATATAGCTTCGAAACTCTATTTATCAATATAGCAGGGTTGCCAACTTCAGTCAGTTGGTTGGAGTGAGATTTTCAATTTGAGACAAGTCTGCACACACATGCGCACGCTTTTATGCAACAGTTTTATTACCTTGTAAATAGTCTGTAGGGTTTGCAAACTACCCCAGCACTTTTGATGTAGCTAATTGTAGGTTTTTAATGTCATAGTATAGATTTGCCATACGATTTCTTGCGTGAGCGTGAGAGTCTGAGAGTGTGAGTGCCAGGCCAGATGCAACCCGGATATAGGGAGGTGCAAAACATATTAATTACACATTCGAAATTCCATTTCAGATGTGTTACTAGAGAAAGTTGAAAGGCACCACCGATCATTAGAGAGAGAAATAACCAGTTTTATGTGAAGCAGATAACCAGTGTTATGTCATGCAGACCAGGTAACTTGCCTGGACAGACATTTTGAAAATGCTCATTAACTTTTCCAATGCCTTCACGCTGAAGTCATTTTGGTTTATACCGTTGTCGTCTGCATAAACAGAGCTCAAAAACAGACAAAGCTAACACAGATTGGGTGGAGACCACAGGTTGAGTAAATATGGTTTTGTCTCCAACCCATGGCAGAAGAACGGTAAATCTAGGCAAACAGGTTAGGGTTATTTTTTGATAAGGTCTGGTTTATATTGACAGAAACAAAAACAGTAAATTATGCTAATGTGTTGTTTACGTTTTCAGTTTTTTTGGAACGAAGTTGAATTAGAAAAATCTGTAGACGAAGGGGAATTATTACTAATGTCTACTAATACCCCCATTCATGACTCAAATGGTGTCTAGTATTTGAAATAAATCTAATTTTAAGATGGAAACTTTGCCTTTTCCTCCCAAAGGCGAGACATCTGGATTGCGAAAGCAAGACCCCACCTTAAAAAAAACAAGTCTTATTAATACCACTCTGTCTGAAAAAATATGTTGTTTCCGTGTAATCTGTGTGCACCATGGAAATAATGTTTGCTTATCTTTTGTGAAGTGTAGATGCCCTAAATGCCTATAAAGCTCTTATCACCCCACATTTATCTATTGAATGAAAGTCAATGTGTATTTCCATTAGAAATGCACTCTTCTAGTTAATTTTCAATAAACACACTGTAAAATGTTCATTCTCCAAAGGCTTTCCCAGCATCTCAGTGTAGCTTCTCTGTTGGTCTTTTCAGTTACAGTGCGTGTCCTACAGCATAACTCAGTGGTGAAACAGGCACCAAATTTTGACCAGTGTTTACCCTTGCTTTCTACACTGACTAGTTTGTTTGGCCACAAGACCACCAACATGTTTCATCCAACCCCCAGTTCTGATTGCAGCTTCCTCTACCTCTTATTATAATCTCCTTTTCAACATGTTCCACATTTTCTGTAAACTTAACGTTAATTTTAAAGATAACTGGATGCCTGATTTCTGAACTGTCCTTGGTAGTTTTCACTTATAGCTTACTTTTGAAGTACCTTATGATAAGATCACAATGAAGGGAAAAGCCCGACCTTTGAAGCTGAGAATGACTGTTGCGACTTTAAGTGTTTTTACGTTTAAGCTCAGCATGTTTTTGGATTGTGGGGGGAAGCCAGAGTACCTGGAGGAAGCCCCACAGTGACACGGGGAGAACATGCAAACTCCACACACATGGAGCTACAGCGGACACTCGAATCCTGGTCCTAGTTGTATGAGGCAACAGGGCTAAGCACTGCCCCGCCATGCGAGCCCCAATATAACATTTCTCCCTACATTATTACACAAAAAGTTCAATGTTCTCAAACTAATCCTGCCCCATGCTGGGAAATTAACAAAAGATCTGTTTATTTGTATCAGCATTTATTTTTTTGGCAGTGATGTTTGTCCAAAGGTGAGCCTGATAACACCTAAGAACCGTATAGCTGTCAAGGAGTGAACTTAAGTACTAAGTACTGCTAGGCGAAGTTTCGAATGATTGACTAGGATAATTGTGGCGAAAACGAGCTATATGATGCTACTTAAAAACCCTTCTTGAAATATGTGAACAGCAATGCCATAAGCTGACAGAATCAACCACACTACACTCTTTTGCACTACAGTCTTTTACTAGTACTTGCAAATCACTGCATACTATGTACTTTACTGTTGTACTATCATATTTTACTATTTGCTACTACTTTATTTTATTCTATTTAAGAGTCTGTTTGTTTTGTTTGTTTTTACTGTTAAGTGTTATTTTAGTGTGCAAACTTGAGAGGGCTCTGAGTCCCAGTTATTTCTTTACAGGTATTGGGGTTACAGTGTTATCTGTATATGATAATAAACATGAATCTTACTGTAAATATCCCCTAGAATCAAGATAGAAAATATGCATTAAGTGCAATATACGTCAAAGCAGAAGGGCAACTCACGGTCATATTTAAACATACAAACCGATGTTCCTTTTTAATGGGAAAGGTAGAAATAAGACCGTAAATCATGAACAAGGTTTTGGTTTTGCAGACTGACCTGTTTTTCCGCCATTTCGGTCCTCCGTCCATTCGAGGTTAACGTGCATAAACACTCATTTTTCCCATATAATCTTTCAGATTTTTTTTCAAACTAACCACTGCTGTCTTAGTGACGTTACCGAATGACAAAGGACATGCACAGAGTGGCTGGGGGTATTGGCTGAATCACTCTGCAGTTACTTAGGCCAAGTCTAATGTGATGTTAAGGCAATGCTGCCTGTAGGTTACATGTTCAGGGCTTGATTCCCTCAACATAATGGCTTTTGACACACGTCTCACACCCATTGTTGCTTTTCTTATGCTCTCGCATAAGCTTGCCTACTTGATAGATATTTACCCATGTGTCATTTGCTGTAATTCAAGCAACTGCAGTGGCTAATTACAGACACGTAACAACCACTTATTAAACCAAAAAAAAAAAGTATATACACGTCAGCGTCTTATCTTGGCATTCTTATGTGAATTACAGCTTAACCTGTGTGAAGGTACAAACCGTAGATCCTTGACATCTGAGGCTACACTGCATACGAAAAACATAGGATGTCTGTCGATTTAATAGCTACTTATATAAACTAATGTCCACAGAATTCTTCAGATTCTTATCTTTATTTGCTCGTATAAAAGTGTGTATTGGTATTGTGTCAGCGTTTATTTTGTCTATGAATGGAGGATCATCATTTTAAATCAATACAGCTATACACTATAATCCCTTTAAGTAATAAAAACAAATATTAATGATATGCTAACTGCCACTTTAATGGAAAACAATTAAATGTTAGAGCAAGCCGTTTTAGCATGGAAGTTTGCTGTGAGTGTGTGCTGTTGGCATCCATCTTCGTGTTTAACAGACTGCATGTGAGAGAAGCTGAAGAATATTACGGATTTAGATTTATGTGTGAAGGAGCAAGAAAATCAACAAAATTTTCCACATTATGTTGACTCACTTGGACCCGTTCGGTTCCAGAAATGAACTTTGAGAACTGCCGCAGCAAAAATGTAGTGAAAACAGTTTACGTCATTCTGTGCAATGAGAAAACAGCCGATGTATGTGATGAAGTGTTGAAGCTTCTTGAACACATATGGTATTGTGGGCTGTGGCAACTGCCAGATCGACTTAAAGGAGCCTTCTCTAAATCACCATTAGATCCAGGTGTTTGTAGAGTCAGAGAATTCTAAGGCTGTGTTGTGGTTTTCCACATGTGTGGCACCACAGTTTTTAATCTTGCGCTGACTGTTGATGTCATTTATGTCTTTCTCGCATGCCACCCGAAAAGCCTGTTAATCGCCACTTGACTGTATGTCCAGGTGCCAAGTGCTGAGCACCCTTTCATCCTGCGGTAGGATCATCTCACTCACCTGATGCAATTATTTCTTTCACATTATATTTGCTGCTCAGTAAAAACCCATAAAGAGATGGAACTTGGGAAAAAAAAGAATATATTGCACCATAAGAGATTCTAAAACATAGATCTGCCACCATACCAATTTTTGGAATTCTGAACTCTTGCTGAATTTGCATTTATTGAAATCGGTTGATTATTTCCCCAAAATAAAAATAAAAAACAGTGTTTAATGCAGTAAATGAACTGAATGTTAAAATGCACATCAGCACACACTTTTCATTAGTGACTGCTATAAGTCTGTTTAAACACATGCAGTGGTTAGGAAGAGCGATTGTTCCCCATAGTCCTTGGGAGGGATTGTTATTTCATGCCACTGTATACCTGTATATGGATGGTATGACAATAAAGTCCACTTGACTTGACTTGATGTGAGAAAGAATGATAAATTACTGCTTTTAAAGTATAATGAAAGATACTGTGTGCGGAGAGTGAAGGCCAGCCCGTCTGGTCCGATTCCACAGAAGAGCTACTGTACAGCTAATTGCTGAAAAAGTTCATGCTGGTTATGATAGAATGGTGCCTGAACACACAGCGCATCGCAGCTTATTGACCCCTGTCCACCACCAAAAGTACCTACCGTGGTCATTTGAGCATCAGATCTGGACCAAAGAGCAATGAAAGAAGGTAGGCTGGTCTGATGAGTCACATTTTCCATCATGTTATGTGGATGGCCTGGTATGTGGGCGTTGTTTAATTTCATGTGGATGTTACTCTGACATGTACCACTTACCTTAACATTGTTTCAGACTAAGTGCAGCCCTCTATGGCGACAGTGCTAACCAATGGCGGTGGCCTCTTTAAGCAGAATAGTGCATCCTGCCACACTGCAAAAAAAAGTCCAAAAATGGACTGAGGGACATGACCGAGTTCAAGAGAGAATTACACAATATTACGGAGGAGTGTTTTTAATGTTATGACTGATTGGTGCAGAGTACCAGTCAAAAGCCTAAATGCACGTGTCTCAATTTTAGCTGTGTTATTCACCTTATAGTTAAAGGCTTCAAGGAAATGAAGTAACCGATATTGTAATTACCGGGAGAAGTGATCAACATCTCAATATTTTCTCAAATTTTGGACTTTTCAAAATACCCCCTTTTGATTTGAAGATGCGGCAAACATTGTACTGCAGGCTCTATTTAATTGCCATTCTCCCTACCAGCTTCCAGATGTAGCCACAAGTTCTGGGCAGAAGTTGGCTACCTTGTTACTCTTTGATCCAAGTCATCCCAAACCAACTGTATATGGTTTTGATTGGGGGTGGGGGCACATCAGTTTCCTTGTTTACATACTTACTAAATATTCTTGAGGTTTTTATACACACATATATAGATAGATAGATAGATAGATAGATAGATAGATAGATAGATAGATAGATAGATAGATAGATAGATAGATAGATAGATAGATAGATAGATAGATAGATAGATAGATAGATAGATAGATGATCTACAACACCTATTTTGGCAGGATGACAATAAGGAAGTTCTCAACTAAGCTGCCTCAGAACCACCATGGAAGTAGGGTGGCCAGATACTCCATGTCAGGGGTCCCAGTCCAGGGTGAACCTCAATTTATGGCTCAAGGCTCCAGGCAAACCTTAATTAATGCATGTTACTGTAAGCAGCACTCTGAATATTAAATATAACATTCATGACTCACGTCATTGGAAGTCAGATTACTTTTGATGCGCTGTAATGAGAAGTATTGAGCAATAAACATTTGATTCCTAAAACATTTAGGGAGGCGGATAAATTTAAAGAACTAAAAAAATATTGCATGCAGTCTGCGGTAACACAGATGTAGCACTTGCCAATAAATAAAAAGAAACTAGTACCACCGTCTCACACAGTTATCCATTTCATTCAAAGCTCATTATTTACATGTGGGGATGGGTGTTTGACAGTCCAGATCTGTACCCAGTGGAGGTTACACTGTGTCCTGCAGCTCTCTGCTGTAACAGCCAACATACATCTCAGGCCTTTTGTTATGTGCACAGTAGTGATACCAAACTGTGAAATGACTTGGAAACCACAACTGCAAACACTGATTCAGAAATTATTTTATGTGGATTACATTTTATTAAGCAATTCAAAGACTCGTCAGTTCAAGTGCAATGACCCATCATCATATTATAAATCATTCCTGTGTGTAGGGAGATGTATGTGTTCCCTATTGCATATGTTCTGTAAACATTTCAAAATATATTTGCTAGTTTATCATTTTGAGGCAGCTAAACCTGCAGAATGATTTTTATCTTTAACACTAAAGCCAAGGGCTTGGTCATTTTGCGCATCACTGGATCCCAGACTCAGATTACTGGTAACACAAGTTTGTTTCTCAGCTAATATGTAAGACTGCACCCGAGGCAAAAGTCAAGTCTAAACCAGTCATCTAAAACCAGACACCTGCTCCAACTACCAGAGAAAAAAAGATCTACAAATGTCATAAAAAGTTTTACAGTGATCATAAAACCATAAAATTGTCTTGCATTCTAGAAACAATGCTTTTAGGCTAAACTGTCTCCAGGATGTCTTTCCAAAAACCGCGTTACTGGGATATTATTATTTACGAAGTCATTGGTAGTTTATTATTTGTTTTCCTTTAACGAGCTATGCCTTAAGCTTGGCTTTGCTCAGTGGAGTTTAAACCCAAGGATTTTGTTAGTGGAGGGCTGGCGGCGTTGTGCTTTCTGAAGTCACCATATTTTGTTTATCTACTAAAGCAAGGTTAGAGGCGTAGATAACGATCACATATGATGCATTGCAAGAAGTCCTGCAACAAATCGTGCTCTACTTAGAAATGCCAGAGAAGGTCACAGCAATAGATATAAATATAGATATGTGACCAGGCGATGCTTCTTTTCAGCTACCCTATATAGAATTTCTATGATATTCAAAAGTAGCATACATGCAATTATCATCAAGGAAGGACCATGTGTAGACGGGATGAGTCTTTTATGTATCACAAGTGTTTTGTTAAATAACAAGTTCAATTTAAAGTCATGCAAATTATTCTCCACCAATGGAAGTGTTCTATTACAATTACTAAATGTGTAAAAGGCAGATTACAGGCAAAGGTCAGATTATATGTACTGAAAACATGTGGTTGTCTCCAGATTCCAATATGTTTGGTCATTGTTTCTACAACAGAGATTTGAGGACAGTGGGCACAAACAGAACTTCAAAAAAGATTCAACAAACACCATATTCCTGAATCAAAATCCCTCCTGCCCACACACTCCAGGGAGCAGAAGAAAATGGAGACCATATGATTCTCGCACTGACTTCGTCTGTGCCTGTGTTTGTGAATGTGGATGCGTGTGTGAGTGTGTGCCTGTGTTTGTGAATGTGGATGCGTGTGTGAGTGTGTGCCTGTGTTTGTGAATGTGGATGCGTGTGTGAGTGTGTGCCTGTGTTTGTGAATGTGGATGCGTGTGTGAGTGTGTGCCTGTGTTTGTGAATGTGGATGCGTGTGTGAGTGTGTGCCTGTGTTTGTGAATGTGGATGCGTGTGTGAGTGTGTGCCTGTGTTTGTGAATGTGGATGCGTGTGTGAGTGTGTGCCTGTGTTTGTGAACGTGGATGCGTGTGTGAGTGTGTGCCTGTGTTTGTGAATGTGGATGCTTGTGTGAGTGTCTGCCTGTGTTTGTGAATGTGGATGCGTGTGTGAGTGTCTGCCTGTGTTAGTGAATGTGGATGCGTGTGTGAGTGTGTGCCTGTGTTTGTGAATGTGGATGCGTGTGTGAGTGTGTGCCTGTGTTTGTGAATGTGGATGCGTGTGTGAGTGTGTGCCTGTGTTAGTGAATGTGGATGCGTGTGTGAGTGTGTGCCTGTGTTTGTGAATGTGGATGCGTGTGTGAGTGTGTGCCTGTGTTAGTGAATGTGGATGCGTGTGTGAGTGTGTGCCTGTGTTTGTGAATGTGGATGCGTGTGTGAGTGTGTGCCTGTGTTAGTGAATGTGGATGCGTGTGTGAGTGTGTGCCTGTGTTTGTGAATGTGGATGCGTGTGTGAGTGTGTGCCTGTGTTAGTGAATGTGGATGCGTGTGTGAGTGTGTGCCTGTGTTTCTGAATGTGGATGCGTGTGTGGGTGTATGCCTGTGTTGCTGGCACAAACCCAGAATGGTCTGTCAAGGGTGACGCATGAAGAATGTCTGCGTGAGACATTAAGGATATACCTTATAATGTTTGTATGTATCATATAAGATATCACATAAGATATTTAAAGCTTTGGCTAAATTTGAATTGCAAGACCATTCCTTATTCTTTGCTATTATCAGAGATACTTATAATTATTCATTAAGTTAGACTATAAATACAACGTTTATTTCAGGTGTTTCACATGAAGACACCCATGCTTTTACTAATGATTTATTCTTGAATGTTCACAAGACAGTAATTTTAATCCAAAGCGTCGGTTCTATATACCAGGAACTGAGCCAAACAGGAACACTATATATCCTCTTTGTCTTTGCCAAGGTAACAATGTCTTTACTATGACATGTTTGTCTCGTTCGTTTTGCTGTCCCACCAAGGCAAAATTATACTCCATTGCCAGCCTCTCCCTTCCCGGTGTCAGGATAACGTAGTATAGACACTGACAGATTCTTGCGTAACTCATGCTAAATGTTTCCTGAATGTTTTCATTCCTTGGAACTGATCTCCACCCTCCTCAAAAGTACTGAGTATGGACCAGTCAGTTACTCCTGCTGTGCATCATACGAATTTCAGAGTGCAAAATCACTGTACCACAATCACATAATCCTTAAATCGCTAGCAATTTTGAGCTATAAAACTGCATTAATCCTTGTCATGCATCATAGTTATGGAAATTTGTGGATAAACACTGTCAATTATTTGCACTGTTCTCAGTTTTGTTTGCACCATTGTAGGTGCACCTTTAACTAATAGGTATTTTTCTGCAATATTTCTTTTGAAATGCAGAAATACAGCCCAAAGGTAACTTTGTTTTCAGGAATCAGTTCAGCATCTTTGGCAGAAACACTTAAATGGCTAAAGTGGAGTTTGAGATCTGTTAATGCTGCCTGCTTCTCCGTCATCATCATTAGCTCCTGCATGACAGGCCCCGTAAAGGTTACCAGGTGAATCTGAATGTCAGTCAGAGTTATACGGTCTATCTGTATATGACCTGTCAATCTGTTTAAACTGCAGTAGCTGAAGTATGTTTGTAGAACCACTAAACAAATCCTAATATTGAGTAACATGCGTTGATCCTGTCTTTCTTAAAGTTGTTCAACGTCTTCGTCCCACCACAAGAACAGCAATATTATGCTTGTAGCAAAGAAACATGAAGCGTTTTCTAGGGAACTATTTTGTTACAGTATTTGCATTTTTTTATGCAAATGAGAAGAAACCCAAACCTGAAGGAAATAAATCATGTAGCAAGTATCCCTGAACTCACAACAGACATGTGTATCAAAAGGTTTTTAAAGGTGAAACTTAATATGTAAATGAACGACAGACGGGCCTACCTCTCTTCTGGTGTCAGTAATGTGCCCGTGATCAGAGGGCAACCAGTTCAAATACCGTCGATGGCAGAGTGATGTCACCATTGACCCATTGCTTCAGGAAACATCTTATCCCCACTCTTTGAAGTCTTTGTGGGCAAAAGCGTTTGTAAAAATTGTAAATATTTTTCATATATTTAAGCAGAAACCAATGGGATATAGTGAAACCATCGTAAAGTGATCAGCATCTGCAAGTTCAAAAAATGATCTATCTATCTATCTATCTATCTATCTATCTATCTATCTATCTATCTATCTATCTATCTATCTATCTGTCTGTCTGTCTGTCTGTCTGTCTATCTATCTATCTGTTTGTCTGTCTGTCTGTCTGTCTCATTGTTTTTTCTGCACATAGAATAGTCACCAAACTTTGAATTTTGATCTACCCCTGGACTAGTGAGAAAGCGGCTGCTAGAGATTTTTGGCCCCATGAAAGCATATACTGGAGCCCCAATCTAGACCAGATATGTTTCACACATATTTGGTGACATTTTCGAGCTACGATTGGTTCATCGGAACACAACCTGATGAAGAACACACAGCACCAGTCCAAATTTGGACACGCCAAGCTGCTTACATAGGAGAGTGATAGAGTGTCACATCCTGTCCTGGCCACCAGACCAAAACACAGTACAGATGGTTTTAGGGGAGTTTGAGAGAAAGAATGAAGGAAAAGTAGCCAATGAGAGCTCAGCATATATGTGGGACTTCCTTCATAACAGCTGGAACAGCATCCCAGGAGGCCACCTGAAACTGGCATAGAGGAGGCAGTAGAGTCAGCCAGTCCCTGGAGTAATTGGGGTTAAGGGCCTTGCTCAAGGGCCCAATCGTGGGATTGCTCTGCTGACTCAGGGATTCGAACCGGCAACCTTCTTGAACCTATATATATATATATATATATTTAATAGTTTTGATGTCTTTATTATTATTCTAAAATGTAGAGGATAGTACAAATAAACCTTTCTATAGGTAGGTGTCGCTAAACCTTTACACACACACACACACACACACAGTGTCGTGTAAGCATATGTTTTTGGGGACCGCTCATTCATTTCTATGGGAAAAATGCTAACGCTAACTATGACAACCTTAACACCTACCCAGCCCAAAACATAACCATAAGTAACCAAACAAAATACAAGAGTTTTTGCATTTTTAGTTTTTCTCATTGGATCAATATGGTCCCCAAAAGGTAAGAAAATGGGCATTCATCACGTTGTGGGGACATTTGGTCCCCACAAGGTAAGGTGTACTTGTACCACACACACACACACATACACACACAGATCACACATACAATTTGCATGACTGAAACGTTCATATTTCCAGCTTTCCTTATTTCAGTGCTCTTCCAGCTCTTCCCCTCAGGGTATTTCAGGTACATCCCAGTAAATAACATCATTCACAAAGGCCTATTTTACATTTACAGTAAAGGAACAACTGAAATTACTGTAATTTTTGTTCAAATGAGACAGCGTATAACAATATTCATCCATGCACACATTTTCCAAACATCTGGTAGCGTATCACAGCGAAGGGAGCTGCCCACAGCCAATCAGGTTCTTGGGGACCCATAGACAGTCCGTGTTTTGGCTCACCTACTGGGAGCTGGGATGGAGCAAAAACATGGACCAACTGTGGGTCCCCGAGGACCGGCTTGGGAACAACAGCAGCAGAGCACAAGGCAACGGTAAGCCCTGGTTGGGATGCCAGTTCATCGAAGGGCACATACAGACACATTCTGACTATAGGCAATTTACAGATCATATTTCACCTAACTGCATGTATTTGGACTGCATGAAGAAACCAGAGCACCCAGAGGAAACGGCACAACACAAAGAACACATCCAGAGCATACCTTCTCATCCAGATTTCTATTTTACTTAAGGAAAGGAAATTGCATTTTGTGGAATATTACAGCACAAATATGAGCCATGGTGACACAGCAGTTTGGAATGCTTTCACGCTCCTAAAGCTCACCAAGACTTTTTAACAAGGCGGTGGATCCTTATTATTATTACCGTGTCGCTTAGCAGACGCTTTCTCTACAGCGTGTTACTCAGCTTAAAGTTTAATCCGTTTAAAATTGTGGATATTTCACCGAGGCGTGTGCCTTCTGTGATGAGCAAGCACCTTCTTTTAGGAGGCAACAGTTGGATCACTGCTGAGTTTAATATCTACAGAACTGTACTCTGTATGTAGCTCTTTGGTTTTCCCACCCACTTCCCTGGATCTTCATCTGAAAAATCTAGTCAGAGTTTGTTTGTGAGCACAGCATCCTGACAAGGACCTGGTTTACCAGAAACCGAAAATTGAGTAACAATTAAGACAGCAACAATGAGATCAAGGGATGCATCATCCGTTTATTGTCCAGTCATCACCCATGATGGGTTCCCACAATCTGTTGTAACGCTGTCCGTGGTGCTGAAGTTCCAGGAAACCATGGCTTAATATGAGGTCAGACAGAGAGGGCAGGATACTACGGAACGGTCATTCACATTGGTGTCAAGTGTACACCTTAATACCTGGTTTATCCTCTGATAAACTCCACTAAGGATGCAATAGCAAGTCGAGAAAGTCATAGTTGAAGATGCCAACATGCTGATCAGACGTATAGCAATATATCTATACAAGTCAATTCTGATCTAAGAGGTCAAATTACATTTCTGCCTATCTCTCTGTTTCCGCAGCTTTAGTTGGTATTAATATTAGGCCCCATTTTTTCTCTTGGCAAGACTTTCCAGTTCCAGCCTATAGTTTCTCCTTACCTGACCCTTATGTGCACTGACATTACCGACTGTTTCCTGATCTAAACCCATATTCTCAGATTATACGCTCTCAAAAGCTATTATCATAAAAATGAATTGCAGAAATTCTATATTTGATTAGTGGCATACTTAGTTGCAAAATATCCACACCCAGTGCAAGTCATTCAATTCCAGAGCAGCACGGTGCTATGAATTGTTCGAGTGAGCTGTACGGAATGCATGTGTTTGTGATGATACACAACCTGCAAGGACTGAGTAACACTCTGGTGTATTGTTCTGGTATGCTGGTATGGGGGTTTCTCTAAACAGGAAGCTTTCCTCTTCATGCTTGCCAAACAAATAACCGCACCTTTCATCTTCTGGATGGTGAACCCAAGACTTAGCTCTGTATATCCGTTTTGGTTTGAGCCCGGCTAGATTACGTGTGTCATTATGCGCAGAGGTGCTGCTAGAGATTTTGGGTCCCATCATACTGCCCCCCCCCCAACCCAGACCAATCCACTTCTGTTCCAAATCCTTTAAGGAGCCCTTGGAATCTTTCTAACACCCCCTTCTGCCGGCCCTTTAGAGTGCCCCCGATCATACTCCAGGGGTGGGTTGCGATGACCCTATGCCATGATTTATGATAGACACAAATTTCATGGACAAGATATTAAGGTCCAACCCTAACTTGATGACCCCCTGCATAGACAACTAGAAGCAACATCGTGCTATTTACGAAACATGCTGTGGATTTGGACTCAATTGACTGGAGCTCCAGGAAGAGCCAGAATGGTTCAGTGTTAAGTGTGAAGTGGTAGAGATGAGAACCAATATCTCTAAATCGGAGAAAGGCGTAGATTGCTCGGGTGATGGAGGTGCGTCTGCCCTTTAGTGAGCATGTTCAAGTACCTTAAGATCTTGTTTTTGAGGAAGAGTATGTAGCAAGACAAGTTGACGGGGGGGTTGGTTCGGTAGCTGTAGATTGGTGGACAGTGGGCAGGTCTATGGTGGTGAATTGGGAGTTTAACGGCTTGCAGTTTTTTAGCCAGTCTAACTCCCTATCTTTGCCTGTGGTTATGAAGACCAAAAGGACAAGGTCATAAGTATAAGTGGTCAAAATTGGGTTTCTCAGCAGGGTTTCTGGGGTCTAGGGATCCAGAGAGACAGAACCACTGCTCTATGGGATGGAGAAACAGCTGTGGTGTTCTGGCTGTAACGTAAGGGTTCCACGTAGTGGCCTTCCGAAAGAGCGATTCCAGATGTGCAGTCCCCAGCACAGACCCAGGAATTTCTGGCGGGGTCATATCTCCCAAATGGCTTTCGAACATCTTGGAATCCCCCAGCATGAGCTGGACTCCGTGGCCTTGGAAGGAAAGGAACCACAGCAGCCCTTACAAGGAGGAGCTGTACGAACACGAGCTGACAGGGACCGTTTGCATTATACGGTGATTGTTCTAGCCTGACAAGAGGATCTTGTCTCTTGAATGCTTTTTAAAAAAACACTGCTCCACTTCAAAGGAGACATGAGGTCATTGACTGTTAGGAGCATAAGATCCCACATTCCATTTTCTCCCCTTATATAATACTAGAGCCCTATACCAGTTTACTGAGGCTGACTATAGCTATGTGGTACAAAAGGAGCTTCCACCACAATCAACTCAACTTCAACAATAAAACCATATGATTTCCTAACAAATACTTATTACTGACATTTATTTTCAACGTTGGCAATCTTTTCAACATGACTGAACTGTGAGCAATTACAGTTAAATTTGCCACCCTGTAAAAATAGTCAGCAAATGTTGGTCAGTATAAGAATGGGTGAGCATGAAAATAACTAAGCATATTATGAGCAAAACAAGGCTCTTGGACACTTTCCCTGCAAACCACATGATATCACAAAATAAGGCGAACAGAGTTTACCCATGTGTTGGATCTCAGCTAAGTTAAATGCCCTCAGTTGAGAAATAATAGGCCATTCATTCTTTTAAATAATTTCTTCATTTAAAAACTGCAATTTAATATGTTAGAATACTATTACATATACTTCTTAGAAGCCAATGTCTGAGTTACTGGTAGCTTGTTGCACAATAAATATAAAAATATTTGAGTGTCATTTTAGTGTATTGACACGTCCACAGCATCAACTGCACATCCACAGAATATATATTTTAACTCTTTATTTAAAACATTATATTGAGAGTTACAGTAGTTCTGGCTTGAAACATTAATCTTCCAGCAAAGTTCTTTCTTTGGGTTCCAACCAGTCATTTTATAAATATGCAGTAGGCCGTGTTCTGACAACGGATTGTACTCATGTGACTGAAATGTTCTGCCAAATGCTTATCGAGTTCAGGGTCACTGGGGGGGCCTGCAGCCTGTCCCAGGCAGCACAGGGGTCAAGGCGGGGGTTACCAGTCCATCACAGGACGCACGCACGCACGCATTCTCTTATTATATGCCTTTTATCTAGCTGCATTTCTTTGGACAGCAGAAGGAAACTAGAATTCCCAGAGGATTCCTGGACGACATTGGCGCAAACCCACACACATACAGGGCTGGAATTGAAACACCTAAACTTCACAGGGGGTGCGGCAGTGCGACACACTGAACCGCAATGCCATGCCCTAATAAAAGGCAGCTTATGTTAATTATAAAAATACTTGGTGGACTAAGCTGAAGAAACAGCTCTTCATTGTGGATTTAAATACTGAGGATAATGTGCCTGGGATTGGCGTCAGGCTCCCAAAACAACTGCAGCCTGGAAAAATTACCGGGAGACTGATAGGTGAATCTGCACTCAAACAGGGCCTCGAAAACTCACAATAATGACAAGGGGTTTATTACGACCGTAAAATGCTTTACGTATGCAGGCCTTTCAAATGTGGAACCACCTTCAGATCTAGGGTTCGTGACGTGTTGCGAAGGCGAGCAGTAACAGCTTGGAAGACCCAAAGTATGGTCCTTCACCTTGAGAAATAGAGAAGCATAAAGGAGCCTTATGTCCTGACGTTATCCTTAAATGATCCATGTGGATGTAGCGAAATGTGCTGGGTAAAGCCTCATTGCTTCCTACAATGCGTGTAATGAGCCTTGGCATGTAAATGTTTACTTTATTATCTTACATTATGTGATTTTTGTATTATTTCCTGCACACACAATTCATAGTGTTGTTACTAAACCATGAATTTCTCTACCGTCAGGAATGAATCGTATCTTAAAGAGCTTACTAGACTTGTTTAGTTGCATTGTTTTCTGGCTCAGAATTTTGTGCTTTGTAAGGCCGTTTATTGCTACATAATCAGTTACTGAGTAATTGAAAAGTGGATGGATGATTACTGATGAATTATTTGAATGGTACAAGAAACATGAAAAACATCCATTATAAAAAGCTCTTAAAGCTGAACGTTCACACTAAAGTTGAAGAGCTTTGCCGATGATAACGACAGCATTCGTTCTAGACTGTTCACCATTGTAAAACTTCCTTTCAGGTAATAGCATCCCATTTCTGGAGCGCGTGTTATTTTCATATTTGTGAGCAAAAAACTGTTTTAACAAGCTCAACAACCTAAGCCAGAAAACCCTCTTTATATATCCACTCACCATACCTTACAGGGGGTGTGCGGAGAACATGACACCAACACGGCCTCTCACAGTTTCAGATTCTGAAAAATCTTGCCTTTCTAACAAAGTAAATCATGCAATAACTTCTTCTTCCAAAAAATTCATGAAAGTAAACAGAATAGATTTCACTTCGCAGCTTTGTAAAATTCCCATACAGTTGCATACACCATTTAAGGTTTTGTGTTTATGTATGTTTATATCTGTCAAATGAGTCTAGATACTATACTAGATAAACAGAGTTTTAACCCTGTGTCCTGTCGTATATTATTGACCACACATTTGTGGAAAATTCTTTCCTCTGGAAAACTCTTTCTGGATTTTATCACTTTGTCTGAAACAATTTCGATATTAAACAAGAAATTAACTCCATGTGGATCCATCTCTTTTTCCCCACAGACCAGAACACTCTACTTGAAGAAAATGCTACACACAAGAGGGCAGATACATTGAAGGTTAGCGTCACTCTAGTAATTGGTTCTCATAAAAATTCACTTTCATGTAGCTGCCATTGAGTCATTGTCTGCTAAAGGGCATCGTCTACACCCTCAAAGCCTTTGAATTAATTATCTCATGGTTCAGTCTGCTTCCATGCAGTTTCCAAGAGACTCAGAAGTCTGTGTATCTGGAGTTAAAAGTAATCATCACAGCCATTTGTGGGTGGCCACGTTATGTGACTGTGGCTGTCTGGTCAAGTGAAGCTCAAGTCACTCAAAATCGAATAGCAAAACATATCTACGCCTCTGTTATTAAGCAGAAAAATGTAATTATGTTTAATTCACAATCTTAGTTATTCAGAAGACGTCTGTGCGAGGATGCGGTACCTAATCAGATCATGTTCGGGTTTCCGTACATTTTTGTTATATTAGTCTGCTAAACAGAACTGGATTCGTAAGGATACAATTCAGTGTTTGCAGGAGTATGGAAATATGAATTCATTAGCAGCTGCGTGTTTATTGATTTATGTTTTGTTTTATTATATTTATATTACAGAAATGTTTTCTTTATCCAGTTGGAATGAAGCTTATAATAAATGTATGCCAATTTAAGAAATGTAATAAAACTGCAATTATTTTCTCACATCCAGTCCAAGTCCCGCTTCGCTCCTTACCACCTGCCAACTCCAGATGGTTTACCTCAGCTATCACTTACACCTAGTTAATCTGGCAATTTATGAATCTATTTTAGATCATTTGTGGTCAGTGCTTCCTTACTCAGTCTTGGGTTTGATCATTATCACCTATTGAGTCTTGTCATGGTGGTCTCTTGGTCTGGCTTTTCATCTGCCTGTGGTCTCTCAGTTTCCTGGATCTATTTGGACTGGATTGTCTAGCTTAGCATTGTGGATTCTGTTTGTTGCCTGTCTGACCCTTCTTCGAACTATGATGCTGTCTATGGTGATCCCCTTTAAATCTGGCACAAGTACAGCACAGATACGTCATCTGCACAACTTGTAGTCAGAGGCCCCAATTCCATCATCACAGTGCACTTGGACGCCAAGTTGTTGAAGAAGTCCAGTGGGCAGAAGACTTAGTTTTGGGTGTGTCCTTTTGTTGGTGATTCATTCCAAACTTTATAAAGTTCAATTTCTTAAAATTCTGGCTGAGACCTCTATATATATATTTTTTAAAATCTGCATTTTAAATCCTGCCTGCCATGTCTACCTGACCCTTGTTTCCTCCTTAGCATGGCCTTAAATAGCCACGCCCATCAGTCATTTATCTTGCCTTTCATTCCTGCCCTCATGTTAATCACTCCAGCTGCCTCTAATTAGCTCCCTCATCACTCATGTGTAAAAGTACTTCCCAGTCCTGTCATTGACATCGTTCCTCTTGTTGCCTGTTCCTTACCTTTTGCTAGCCTTCCCGTTTTGAACCCTTGTGGTCTTGCTTTGTTTCACAGTTCCTGTTGTATAACCCCAATGAGGTCCCATTTTGTTTGCCTCACACCTGTCCCCAAGTTGCCCCTTGTGCGTCACACACACACACACACACACACACACACACACATGCGCGTGTCATAGTTAAACCATTTGTGCTTAAAAAGGTAGAAAAAACAACAACCACAAATATTTATAAAAGTATTTATTTTTGTTACTTTAAGAGATATAAATAACAAATATTATAAAACACATTTTATTGAGCTATTTTACATAACTTAACTATTTTATGCTTTGGCGTCTCAGGCATTTGCACACAGAATTGTCTATTTGGAAAAAAAAAACTCAGGAGTTAGTTTTCAGAGAAACTGTCCTGTTTCATGTAAGAGAAAAGCACCTTTGATTAAAAGCTAACTACAACAAAGCTACTCTTTTAAGTGCTGTCAATATTCCTAAAACTACAAAACAAATGAATGCAAACACAGGTACATTCATTTTTCAATAGACAGAACATTCTAGAGTGAACTGTCAGTGAATTATTACTATTGTCCATAAACAAATAAATAAATACAATTAAGTGCATTTCCTCGACGCCCTGCTATGAGGCGAACACAAAAAAGATTGTTGTTTTTAATTTATAAATGATGTACCAAAGTCAATTTGGTCTCACCACAATCTTGCTTAAGATTTTCAGTTCTCAAAATGACAGGCAGACAGTCCAGCTATCTTTAGCTCATGTTTTTTTTTTCTTTTTAATTGTCTGTGTATTTTGCTTTTCGTCCAAAACCTATTTATTTCCACATCCCATTTAGAGCCGTGCACATAACGCTCGGGACTGCAGACCACGGCTCACTGAAGCCGCAGCGTATGAAGTGACCAAAGGTGCAGAGCCCAGGCCTCAGTGAGGAAGGCGGCCCTACGCTGCACCTCACAGATGTCAAAATCGCTTCCTGGAGGCTACAGCGTATATAAGTCTTTCTTTCAGACTTACCACTTTTGTGGCCAAACTGGTCTAAACATCAGCTGCGGTATTTTTAACTATCGACAGCTGTAGCATTGTTCTTGCACCAATGCATATACATATATTTTTTTATTTACCGGAAATCATAGATTGATGTTTATGCATGCCATCTAATCTTAGGCACCAAATGCATCACACCACACTGACTGTTAAGTCACTTGTGACAAAAGCATTGGTATTTACACAAACCTTAATGAATTACCTACAAACGACATACCTTGCTTTGTGATTTATTAAGCATGGGAGTTACTGTTTAAGATTTAACAAGAGAAATTAAAAAACACAGAGATACGTGAACCTTGGACCTCCACAACCTGAGTATGACTTAAGCCATTCTCATCCTTAGAAGCCACAATACTGCATTTTCTTAACATTTCAATCTACATAATACATGCTTTATTACAAAATAATTATAGAAAATATATGTGCCCCTTATCCTCTCAGTTTCAACCACATTACCCCGTAGGACCAGCAATAGCCTTATAAACTTAGCAGAATCCTCCCTTATTGCATCCATGGGACACGACACAGAAAAGTCACATGTCTGTATCTTTAAAGACTTAAACACCACAAACTGTCACCACTACTCTCAATACATACGCTACCGCAGTAGAGGGATGTCAGGCTTGTGTGCTTTTCTGAATCTGTAACAGATTACTCACAGTTATAGTTTTGGTCTTACACAGCCTTTTCAATCTGTATCAAAATCATAGAGAAAATGCTTGATATTTTACATATAATACATTAATTCAGCAAATTAAACTGACCACTGTCGCATTATTATTGACACATCAAAGGTCAGACAGTGAATGTTTACATTCAGATGCAGTGCCCAGTTTTCAGTACCAATAAAGGCATTTTAAATTATGCATGACTGTTTAAGTTGTAAAAAAAAAAAAAAACAACAACGACTGTAAAAATTTTGTACAAAAGCTAAATAAAATATATAAAATTAGGGATAGAAAACACATTAGGAGTTTCAAAAGAGCTCACTCACATACATTGCAAAGCAATATTTTAGAAACTGAAGAGACATGTAACTGTCAGGCTACATTATAACAATCACAATAAGTATCAATTTAGAAAATTTTGAAAAAGGCTATTCTCTAGTTGCTAATTTCAAATTTAGTGTTTTTTTTTTCCAAAATTTTACTTTTTTCAATTATACCCTGAATAGACGATGATGAATAGGAAGCGTTGCACTGAATTCTACTATAAGAATGTTGTTGAATTTTGAAATTCCGCACATTCTTAGAATCGTTCTTGACACATACTGTACAAAAGCTCAAAACTTGCAAATATGTTTTCAGTGGTTCTTGATCAAAATGTTCATAGGTTGGGCCGCACGCACAACCATGTTCAGTAGCAAGATGCGTGCGTTCAGTTACTTATCTTAAAAGCACCAAAGTAACTCCCCTCTGGATCTGGGTCCAACAGCCATGAGTTGGACACATTGACAAATAGGCCATCGCCCTCCTTCAATGTAAAGATGCCGCTCTGCTGCTCACAGTACATGTTGTAGACCCCGTTCTTCCAGCGCTTGGTGCTCCCACTTTTCATAATGACCATGGGTTTGATTGTGTTCTGTGTGTGCTTCTCATGGTACACGTACTGGATGAGCTGCGTGTTGCCGTCTTGCAGAAATTCTGGCTTAGTAAGTTCCTCATAGTACCGGAAGCAGGTTTTAACGTATACGACGTAAAGTCCCACCTCTTGGATCAAAATGCGTCCATCGTGGTATCTGATTTTATGTAGGTGTCCCTGGGCTTCCTTCCAGTGTATCATCGTTGCTTGAATTTCTCCCTCTGCAAACATGACAGGATAGACTTCAC
This sequence comes from Brienomyrus brachyistius, assembly GCF_023856365.1. Taxonomy (NCBI): domain Eukaryota; kingdom Metazoa; phylum Chordata; class Actinopteri; order Osteoglossiformes; family Mormyridae; genus Brienomyrus; species Brienomyrus brachyistius. The sequence goes on along the minus strand of NC_064533.1, from coordinate 46,349,818 downwards.
CAAAACTAGAATTATCAAATCCCGTTGAAATTCTTATAGTATTATGAGGCTTTTTGAGACACGTGGAGTTAAAGGTCTGCAAATTAAATTTCTGTCCAAATTCAGGAGTAGCCTTCTTTAAATCATGGGGTAAAACCATAAAACAAAGACCTTAAGGCTGGGCACAAAGGTATCAGCTGTCTCTAGGTCATTCCAAGGAAATCCTATTACCGCGCCTGAATGGACAATGCACCTGACAACAGGCATCAGACTCACTCTTGACGTAGTTGATGGGGACCATGATGGGTAGATGGGCCGCTGGCACTGCCTCCCTTTGGTGCTTTGAGCATCTCTGCCTCTCTTTTTTCCTCGGATCCTTCAGTGCATCAGCACGGATTGGTCCAACCTGTACTCCCTTTAGACAGAGAAAGAGCAGATATTTCTTTGGTCTTCGGTGCCCTGAACATCTCTCTCCAACCTCAGCCCTCAAAATGATTGCTCTTAGTATATTAATACTAAACCTCTCTGCTTTAACAGTCCATTACCACTTCTCAGGATTGGAAGAAAAATTTACATAAACAGAAAATTCAACAGGAATCACTAGAGAATCTTTTACTACGGTGACCCTGCATACCAGACCTGCAAATCGCAAATAATTAATATGCTGATTTTTAATCCCAGTCAATTATTGGTGGAAAGAAAACACTTACAAAGGGCTCCTGTGCATTCCAACAATCCCCGTGGCAGTAATTTTGTTTTTCAATTGTTTGCCTTTCTCCTCAAGATACGGCACCATTTATAACACCTTAGGACTTTTTAAGCACTCAGAGTATGTTGTGAATACAAATCATTGACATGCTGTAGCGTTCTCTTTGTAGAAAACCGTTGCAAAACATAATATTTTAAAACACGTCGCTATGATTAAGTCTATTGATATTGTAAGCTGGAGTAGAGCAGTGTTTATCTGACTACCCTAATATATACTGTTAATGCTGAAGATCTGAGAACCTTTTCTCTAGCCTTTGATAGCTGGGTTATGCCACAATTTAAAGAAAAGTAGGGGGAAAAGTAGCACAGGGTTAGCCAATCAGCGCAGAGATGGAGCAGGTCGGCTTGGCAGGATCCTGGTAAAAAGTCTGGAAAAAGCTGACATGTTGCGTCCCGAAAGCAACGATTATGTGGGTTCTATATTTATTCATAATACAGGTGTTTTAAGAGAGCAGGGTATAGTTGGTAGTCCGCAATTAGAGTCGTTTGCCTTCCAAAAACAATTTGCCGCACAAACACATTTATTGCAAGAAAGGCTGAAATTAGCACAGATAAACAAGGCTAGCCAAGGTTACAGAGAGATCCTGACACAAACCCCCAACCTTGTGGGGTCTGTCAGTGATGCACGGTCAGGAGCTTATCCACCTCAAGCTCCTTACTGGAGGAGACCTACAAAACCTACGTAACCATATCCCTTCAAAAAATAATAACACAAAAGCTTAGCCCTTTAGCCTGTAAGTCTTTCTAATTTACAGTTTAAGGTTAATTTCATAAAATATCGACATAATCCACAGCCATCTGATACATCTGAACTGTGGCATATGTGAAAACAAGCTGCACAGAGGACCTATGAAAATGGAGTACACCAAAAGCAAGTGCATCAGAAATAATGCTATTTTCACACTTCACCAACTAATAAGACCTTAGAGATAGGCGGGGTGCTTTATGGAATGGTTAATTTCTAGACGGTAGACGATTAAATGACCATTTTTGCTTTTTCTCAGCACATTAGCCACTCCCACTGGAGTTGCACAACTGAGCTTTAAAGCACCAACATGTTCAGGAGAGCTAGACATTGCCAATGACCTAATGAATCCATAATTGTGTGTCTATTACAGAATCGGCAAACCGCAAACACAGTGCTTTGGGCGCATTCTGCAGATCTAGAAGGTCCAATCCCAAAGTCTAAAAAAATTCAGAAATCTGATAGCACAGAATTATTGGCTCTGGTATGTTACTCAGGCTCTGGGACACAAACAGGATAATCTTGGGCTCTGATAAACCAACTGGCATTAATTTTCTACGAGTCACAGAGGACTCATTAAACAAATTGTACCTCTAGTTAGAAGTCTCACCACGTGGTTGTGGAGTAAACTCTGAATACCACACTGACTACATTGATAATGGCTATAACTCCTTCTTGGGCAGAGACTTGTAATTGCCATGTTACCATAGTGGTTAAATAAAATACTCTGGAACAGCTGTGGCAGACAATGATACAGGGTAGTTGAAGGATTTGCTTTTTCTTTTTCTATTGTTATGCATTACTGTATTAATCTAATCTAATCTAATCTAATCTAATATAATCACTGACCTTAACAACCTAACTTCATGGCTAATTTAATACCAGTGGTTTATAGTTCCATATTTCCATACATTATTCTTTAGTGTAATGGAATCCAGTATAAACAGTCACATAATTTTAAGACTATTTTTTTTTATTATTATTACCCACGAAATATGGGGCGTACGGTTGTGAAAAACCAAACCAAAAACGTGACTGTAATACATTTAGAAACTTGTTTGCAATTGTTTGCTTTTATTTACTTTTGTTTACTGGGTGTTAAAACTAATTTAAAACTACAACATGTATAAAAACATTACATAGGAAGAACAATTAATAATTCATTATTCATAGCAAGTGTGAGACAAATCACTCACCTCATCTGGCATCTCCGTGACAGAATAATCTGAAGAGAAGTCCACCTAGAAAGAAACCATGAACACCGCAAACTTAATATTGCACCATCCCTAATAACATATATGTAACCGGGACTCGGAACTTTAAACAAGGCTCCATGACTTTGCTGAATTTCAACCAAAATGTTGTTCAAGGTGCCAAATGTCGCATGTGGGATATTTTGGTCGCAGATTTTAGCAGGGATTACTAATGATTAAGTTCTTTTTTTGGCTGGTTGAAATCGGCAACAGCAATATGCATCACACTCTAGTGTGTTAGTGGTTGAGAAACAGTGGCCCCCATCACGTGCTGAGCAGCAAAGCGCTTGGTGGTCCCATACCCGGGAGAGCTGGTCGGATAAACAAAAGGTTGCAAGTTTAAATGCTTGTGTTATGGACTAGGGTACTCGAACAGATTTGCTAAACATCCGTATTAAACTTTGGCTTTGGACAAAGCTGTCTACTATGTAAACCAGCAACTTTTTTGTGCATTTAATAACTTTTTAAATTAACTGTTGGGTTCTTCTTTAAAATATAGATATTAATAAATCACTTATTACAAAAGTTCTGTCACAATAGTTTTAATAAAAGGTGTAGCCTCCGTCGGGTATTCATCATATTTTTCCTTCGGTTTTCTCTGAAGACAATCCCAGTCTTGCGGCAAAAACAGCTGAGAAGGATCCTGTTTCCCGCGTCTGCGCTACTTGGCCGCCAACCCGCATATTAATCACAGGGGACACGTTAACTCCCGGCCCCCCAGTACCAGTGTTTAGAAGCGCACACTTTTGGTTAAAGTAACTGCACGAAGCAGACAGGGGGGGTTGTTTAAAATAAGTGACACGGTGAGCTTGTTATATGTGTTTCTCGCTCCAGATGTTACTTAGTTGCGATTGGAAAAAAAAGGGGCAGTTCCGCTTAATGTTACCGACAGCAAATAAAAGGCGCACGAAAGCGAGGCCGCTCAAAGCCGTAAACACATTCCACTGATCTCGAACACTGTAAATATCACCATGTAAATATTACCATGCTCCAAGACAGTGAACAGCTGTGCAGGACACCGGACCAAATCAGCCTTTAATCTCGAGGTCAATAAACTCCACGTACCAAGTCCGAAAATGTCTGCATTTGAGTTTACTTCATTTTTAAGGTAAAATAAACTGAAACCACTGCAAGTTAATAACAGACTGCACGATACAGCACCGATTGTTTTAACACCATAATAGCAGCCGCACATTCAGTACATGATGCAACTGCAATGCAGGAAACGACATATTAATACATCATTATTACAATAATTTAGCAGTCACGTCATGTTACAGCTTTGTTCTGCAGCGATCGTTTGAAGATGAAGAGCATACTGAAATTGTTAGTAGTCGTGGATGTTGCCATCATAAATGCGTTCCCCGAAACCATAATTTACAGAAAGTCTGAATGAAAATATAAAATCCATTTTTCGTTAAACTTTTAGGAAACACGGACTGACACGGATTTATTACACGTCTTTCATTTCAAACTGAACATAACCTTACTAAAATCACAGCTCTATATAACTATCGATTCCAAGTATTTGCAATTCCCTCAGATTTTAATAGAAAAAAACATCCCGAATTCACAATTCAAACCAAGACACAGACCAGAAAGAAGTCGAATGAAAAAGAACATCTCACCTCATGTAGGTAACCTGTTAGGTGTAACAAAATCGCGACACTCGATGCAACCTGAAGCACTCCCATAACAACCAGCGTTCCCAGAACGAGTGGTCTGCAGGTCCCTCTCGTGCTCTGAATGGGATGTAAACGAGCCTGACCGTGTTCCATTTCGGAAGGATCCTGAGAGTAACCACGGTAATCATTAGAAGCCATGAGCCCGCGATTCTATTTTCTTCTCAATGGAAGGAAGAAACTGTAGGGCATTCATATAAACAGAGGGTGGGCAGTGTAGTTAGCTTACTTCGGAGAGAGAGCCAATCAGATTATAACAATCGCAACTGTTTTCCTTTACAGCATGACATACAACAATACAGGTTCAGCTGGCTGATAAAAATGTCTCATACACTGTCCGACCAGGAGAAACAAATATCACTGTGTTCAATATTGTCCATGCCTTTAATTCTTCAGGTAAGAATAAAAGCCGAGGTGATGACCGACTAATCATCGCGATAGTTACATAGTCTAAACTTAATTCTTAAAATTGAGAAGTGCGCGTATTACAAACTGGCGCAATTCAACTCCAAAGCGTTTTAGCGGAATTACGTACACGGGAAGCGCACTATAAAAATGAACGGAACCGAGCGGAACTGAACGGGACGAAACGATTCATTCATTCTCAATGAGCTCGAAAACGCAGTATCAGTATCTTTACTGAAACACGCGTGCTGATACTTGGACTAATACTGTCTGACATTTTGCCAAGTTGTCATAAAATAATGATACAATGCAGTCCTAAATTACAGAAACGGCACTGCCAAAAATTACATGGAAAGACCGGAAAGACTGGAAAGCCCATTTTTGTCATGCAATAAAAGTTTATGCATGTTCAATTGAGTTGAGCAGGACAGGCACCCAAGCATTGAAAAAAGTGAACATTAATGGTGATGTGCTTTTAATCCGACTGTCTCTTACATCTAACAGTGGGCCTGCGCATGCCCGCACACACACACACACACACACACACACACACACACACACACACACACACACACACAAAGACATAATGTTGAGTTCATCTTAACTTTGTGTCCGCTGTTATGGGGGAACACATGGGTACACAGAAAACCCAACACCCAGTCAAGAAACAAACAAATCAGTAAAGGTAACTAACAAACATTTATCTATTTATGTACAGATGTGCAGTAGATATTAGTTTTGGCCCAAATGTCAAAGAATTAGGAAGTGTGGAAAACTGTATTTCGCAGGTAAGTTACTTCTGCGGGTTTTTGCTGAATAAAGAGGAAAGATCAAAAATAATGTCAGGAAACCTGGACAGCCACGACCAAAACAAGGCTTGCAAGCAAGTGTAATTTAAAACTTAGACTCAGGAAGCTGACACGCTTTGAAGTCCTTTATGATGATGTTGTAGTTTAAGGGCATAGCCAGCGCGAACTGGCTATTCAGATATCATGTCAGTGTGATATGCTTCTACAATCTCTCAGTCCATGAGTCATTATCACCCAGCCATTGTCAGTGTGCGGCCTCTCCCTGTTTTGTTTTGGAAGGGACAAAAATAACATGAGAAAGCAGGTAAAAGCCTATTTCATACAACAATTTAGATATTGGCAATTGCAGCAACAATGCTGTGTGTGTGTGTTTGTGGGGGGGGGGGGCTTTCCATGGACCTTTGTCAGAAGAACTTGGATTTGACTATGATTTATCCAGACCTCCAAAGTATCACTGATTTAAGTGAGTCAACATGATTTAAGGCACAATCTGAATGCACTCATTAAAAAACCACATTTGTTATTTTGCTTATGTGCAGTTCCATGCAGTTTCTCTGACCACTTTCACTTTCGATAAATTGACAGGCCTGACACTCGGTTTGCCTGTTTTCCCAGACAGAGCCCTGAGCAGGATGAGGTGGATGGGAGAGCCGTCAAATGCAGGCCCATCAAAGGCTTCGTGGATTTGGATGGCCTAGCAGGAAGTGTCACCTGGTACCGCTGCGCCTTCTGATTCTGTGCCACATGTACACTGTGAGAACCCATGATTTTGCTGCTGGCCTCAGATGGGCGGTAGTCTTACTCTTTGTTTTGCCATGCGAGCTGTTCCCACCCAAGCAGGGAGGTAGATGTGCAGGCTAACCCCTGGGTCCCTCAGAGAGCCATGACCAGACAAAACCATAAAGCTGCCAAAAAAAACCACCAGTAGACACATTTCCAACACAGCGCAGGCGGCTGGAGATTATTGTTAGCATGGCCATGAAGCAGTTGGAGCAGAAGTTCAGACCGTGTCAGTGTCTTTAGCACACTAACCAGACTGTGGAGTCACCATGAAGCCGTTGTTGTGTGTTATTCTCATTGTTTTATTTTTAAATGAGATTTATTTTTATCATGGCTTTATTATTTTAAGGACAAAATCCATATTAAACTCATCGCAAATGTATTTCTTGCTGTGTTCTTCACTTATGTCATATAAACGAGTATGAGATTCCTAGATACTCTTGTAAGGAGCAACACCTGTTTGTAAAATAGTATCATACTGTAGCAGATACAGTACATTCAAAGCCACATTGTTACAAAGTATAAAGCATGTACACTTGATCTAAAGAGGAAAATATTAATGAAGCAGAAATGTCAACATCACCTTCCAAATCCATAGCTGAAAGACAAAGAGGACACTGCATTGCCTCATCCCGAAATCCCACATCCTGTGTGGTTTGCACTAACAATCCCTGCTTACACATAAGGCAGCTTTTGGAGAAAGCTCATTTGAGATGTTTGTCAGTGTCAGTACTTGGCCTTGCCTGAGAACTTCATTTCTCCTGACCTCAGCCTCTACAGAGGTTCTCCCCATTAGATTTGACCTGACTTGACCCGACCTCAGAGTTCTTCTTAGTTTTCAAATAAAAGCAAAATACATGAATAACTAACAAGCAAATAAATGTTCCGGACGAATATCCGCTTTCGAAGTCAATTCCGAAATACGAAATACTCGGAGACATTTTAATAAAAGATCTCGATTTCAGGTTTCATACCAAGAAAATGACACATTGCGGAAAAGCTTTTTTTTTTAAAAAACATACAAAAAAGTCTCGACATATCTCTTTCTGTAATAAAAAAGAACATCTCACCTCATGTAGGTAACCTGTTAGGTGTAACAAAATCGCGACACTCGATGCAACCTGAAGCACTCCCATAACAACCAGCGTTCCCAGAACGAGCGGTCTGCAGGTCCCTCTCGTGCTCTGAATGGGATGTAAACGAGCCTGACCGTGTTCCATTTCGGAAGGATCCTGAGCGTAACCGCGGTAATCATTAGAAGCCATGAGCCCGCGATTCTATTTTCTTCTCAATGGAAGGAAGAAACTGCAGGGCATTCATATAAACAGAGGGTGGGCAGTGTAGTTAGCTTACTTCGGAGAGAGAGCCAATCAGATTATAACAATCGCAACTGTTTGCCTTTACAGCTCGACATACAACAATACAGGTTCAGCTGGCTGATAAAAACGTGTCATACATTGTCCGACCAGGAGAAACAAATAGGCCTATTACTGTATTAAAACATCATTCATACCTGTTTATTCTTCAGGTTATGATGCAAGCCGAGTTTATGATGTGCTAATTATCGCAACATATTTATACTGTATCGTTTTAAAAAGATGGAGTCCAAGGACAAGTGAAATTTCTAGATATTTTACACAAGACTGTTGCAGTACATATTTGTTATGGTTTAGAATCACGCGTTTTCCAAACTTGTGTAATTAGTATGCAAAGCATTTTAGTGATGCGGAACAATGTAGCCTACATAAGAAGTGAACTATGAAAATGAACGGAATTGAACTGGACGATTTATTCATGTCTATCGACTCAAGATCTGTGCCCTAATATGCATTCTAACACGTGTGAGATAACGCTGATGGACTTTTCCCTCGGGATCCGTCATAAAATAATACAATGCAAAAGGACAACACAAAATAATACAATGAAGTTCTTAATTCGAGACGTTATATTGCCAGGAATTATTGCATGGAAGGTCGTGAATGTGAGTTATTAACCTGTAATTGAAGTACATGCACATCCTATCATTTTGCAGATGCCTTTGTGCAAAGCGACATGCAAGTAGGGAAAGTTTGGTTGTAGCGATAACGGAGTCGAACAGTGTCCAAGAAGGGGTTGGTGTTAAGGACATTGCTCAGAGGCCCAAGGGTAATAAAATTGCTCTGTTGGTCACAGGAATTGAATCCACAACCATCTGGAAAAAGGTACAGATATCTTGCAGCCTGATTCAATGCCCCAAAGTTCAGCTCACTCATACTTCACATTCAGCATGGTATTGAAATCCAAGAGTGTGTTTGCATTGATGTTACTTTAATCCTTCAGTCCATTTTATTTCTGATGGCTGTGCATACAATTTCAACAGGCATCTTAACGCTCATCTTAACTTTGTGTCTCTTTTATTATGGGAGGAAGCAGGAGCAACCAGAGGAACCTGGACACACAGGAAAACCTGCAAACAAACATAAAAGTGGTGCATCCCTACAGTATGTAAACAGTATGTATACAGTATGTGTGTAATACATGTAAGTGCTTACTATACGTACTATAGTGCCAAAGAATGAGGAACTGTGTATTTCGCAGGTAACTGACTTGTGGGTTTTTGCTGAAAAAAAGAGGAAGAGGAAAGATCAATAATAATGTCAGAAAACCTCGACAGCCATGAGTAAAACAAGGCTTGCAAGCAAATGTAATTTAAAACTTAGACTCAGGAAGCTGACACTTTGAAGTCCTTTATGATGATGTTGTAGTTTAAGGGCATAGCCAGCGCGAACTGGCTATTCAGATATCATGTCAGTGAGATATGCACTCTCTCAGTCCATTAGTCATTATCACCCAGCCATTGTCAGTGTGCGGCCTCTCCCTGTTTTGTTTTGGAAGGGACAAAAATGACATAACAAAGCAGGTAAAAACTTATTTTATACAAAAACACATTATTTCCAGACAAAGCAACAATCTTGAGGGGAGGGAACTTGTGCAAAATCTGAATAATCAATGAGATTGTGTCAAAGAAGAAGATCATCAGAAGACTGTGCCTTAAGTGTCGCTCTCCTCACATGATTTAAGGCACAATCTGAATGCACTCATTAAAAAACCACATTTGTTATTTTGCTTACGTGCAGTTCCATGCAGTTTCTCTGACCACTTTCACTTTCGATAAATTGACAGGCCTGACACTCGGTTTGCCTGTTTTCCCAGACAGAGCCCTGAGCAGGATGAGGTGGATGGGAGAGCCGTCAAATGCAGGCCTATCAAAGGCTTTGTGGATTTGGATGGCCTAGCAGGAAGTGTCACCTGGTATCGCTGCGCCTTCTGATTCTGTGCCACATGTACGCTGTGAGAACCCATGATTTTGCTGCTGGCCTCAGATGGGCGGTAGTCTTACTCTTTGTTTTGCCATGCGAGCTGTTCCCACCCAAGCAGGGAGGTAGATGTGCAGGCTAACCCCTGGGTCCCTCAGAGAGCCATGACCAGACAAAACCATAAAGCTGCCAAAAAAACCACCAGTAGACACATTTCCAACACAGCGCAGGCGGCTGGAGATTATTGTTAGCATCGCCATGAAGCAGTTGGAGCAGAAGTTCAGACCGTGTCAGTGTCTTTAGCACACTAACCAGACTGTGGAGTCACCATGAAGCCGATGTTGTGTGTTATTCTCATTGTTTTGGTTTTAAATTAGCTTTTTTTATCATGGCTTTATTATTTTAAGAACAAAATCCATATTAAACTCATCGCAAATGTATTTCTTGCTGTGTTCTTCACTTATGTCATATAAACGAGTATGAGATTCCTAGATACTCTTGTAAGGAGCAACACCTGTTTGTAAAATAGTATCATACTGTAGCAGATACAGTACATTCAAAGCCACATTGTTACAAAGTGTAACCATGTACACTTGATCTAAAGAGGAAAATATTAATGAAGCAGAAATGTCAACATCACCTTCCAAATCCATAGCTGAAAGACAAAGAGGACACTGCATGGCCTCATCCTGAAATCCCACATCCTGTGTGGTTTAACAATCCACTAACAATCCCTGCTTACACATAAGGCAGCTTTTGGAGAAAGCTCATTTGAGATGTTTGTCAGTACTGGGCCTTGCCTGAGAACTTCATCTACAGGGTGACCGAGCCCACGTTATTAAAGGGGACGGACATTATTTTTATTGTAAAGAAGAATGGAAAAATGGATAAATATGCGATATAGTTGTATAGCTCAATATCTGTTTTGTTACTCATCCTGCCAGAAATTCCAGAAGTAGAAATGCCCATGAAAGTTCCAAAAACTAAACATAACCAATAACATATTCATGCAAACTCCAGTTACTTATCATGCTGCCCTTTAAATAACCCCATATATTAAATCTGTATATATACCCTCAAGGTTTATGATCACATAGAATCAAAGTGAAAAGTAACTAATTAGGAATAAGAGATCGGAAGTATATCTTAGTACAAAACCAAGTAGGAAATATGACTAATTTATTGAAGCCTTTGGTTTATCCACCTTGCCTAAGGGTGTAGCTGTACTTCTTAGGATTAAATTAAAGTTCCAGATGCATTTAACTATTGCACAGGTGTTGCATATTATTATTATCTACAGCAACGTACATGTGGCGAGGGCAACTGCATCGACGGAGCTTTTCTACCATTGCATGGTTCAGTTTTCTGCAATAAAGAAGTTTACTGTATCATTATTTCTTACTGTATGACTTCAGGATGGGAGGACGCCAAGGATAATGCATTGTTTGTCGAGGTAGACCATTTCAGCTGAAACATCAGTCAGAGGCTTCCCGGTCTTTAATTATGCTTACTGAAGTTGCCCGCTTAGCGTGTGTAAAGTCACTTCCACTGCTCTCAATGTGTATTTATCTCAATGGACTGTGGCCTGTCCACAACTTCTAAACATGCAGGGCAGCACCTCTATACATGGACCGCTCTGGTTCATCCCTTGAACGCTACCAAATGCTTCCTGCCTTTTTTTACTGTTTTACCCCCATTTAATGCTACCAAAAAAGGTGGGGGGTCTCTTTCCAGTGTTCTAGAAGCCAGGCTGACATCTTTAACACGTTCTTGCATTGGTTTGTAAGATAATCTTATTTGCGAAAAAGCAGTAAAATGACATTCAGCAAATGTGGAGAATAAAACTTCAGTAGAAAGCAGACTTTCATTCACAGCAGCCTCCAGTTTTACATGTTTATGCAGCTGTACCTCTTGTTATTTTTTTTTTTTAAAGATCCGTGTATTACAACACAGCCTTTCCCAGATGATGAACAAGGAACTTTCATACTTTAAAAAATAACTATACCTTTCCCATCTTGCAACATTATGTTGTTTGATTTATATGCAAAACAGTGACGCAACCATCTTAAATGATCAAGGCTTTAAGGTTTTAGACACACTAAGACAGGATGAAGTCAGTTTCTCCTCAGCTTGCTTTCCTTTTCAAAACAGTAATAACCTTTTTTTTTTATTTTTTTAATCACGACTGAAGAGTGAGTTCACTATTAAGCAGAAGGTCACTGGGGGGAAATCTAAACACATCTGAGCAAATACCCAGCCTTATATGACTGAAAATGGCACTTTTAGTCAAAAGAATTAGATGAGAGTCTGAAGTAAAATGTTCTTATGAAATGCCACTGCTGGGAATCTGAATACAATGATAAGAGAAAAGCCAAACTTCCTTCTTTTTCATGCTGTCCTGAAACACTAATGAGAGCCTGAAGTACGTGGTTCTTCCTTAGATCAGTAAGTGCATTATAAATAAAGCTCTCCAACTGTGCAGAAAACGATCCGACTGCTGCAAAGCTGTTGGAAAAATCCGCAGGTTTGCTTATTGTCAGACATGATAGATAACACCCAAAGCTTTTTGTGTTACATTTCAACACATCTCCCTGATTAAAAAATATATTTCTCGGGCTGAAAGGCTAAAGTTTCTGATTTATGGTCTTTTGCGGTATGAATATGATCATGTTAGTTTCCTTCCTTTAATGTGCTTAGGGAGTAACTTTTAGCTACAAGTCCTAATGGAACGGTTTTCAGTTATTCCTAAATAGGGTAATAATTTTTGATTTATTCTTTTTAGCAATATAATCAGTATGACAAGCCATAAAATATGCTAGTGTAAATCTTATTCAATTTCCCATTTACATCAATTATTATTATTATTTATTTTTTTTTTATTTTAAATTCCCTCAAATGATTATACTTTTAAACGAAATCAAGTCTGATTATTTAAGTTAACTGGTTAATACGTATAGATTTACAGATGCGTTTTAATTGGGTGACACTCCGTTCATCTCAAGAAGGGAAAAAGACATTGCATTTCCTGTAAGCCGCTTTTCACTGGAGGCCACCTTGTTGCCTTTTCCCCTAGTTTCTGTAGAAGGTATATTATGCACTGAAGTGACTCACATTTGAAGAATGATGTATTGGCTGATTGTTAACCTCCAGGTTGGACACTTCCAACACAAACAAGGTCATCCTGGTCCATCAGCAAGCTGTGGGAGAACTCCGGAGGAGCAACCCACCAAGTCTAGCAGATTTCCACAACGTTCACAGGCCTGGAACAAGGACCTGCCCAACCCAGGAGCACAACACAGACCACTGCCAGAGCGTTGTCATGTTGTGTGTTACCAGAGACATCCTGGATACTGCCACTGGATACTCCAGACCCTGAGGTATGCATTGTTGTTGTAGTTGGAAACAAACAGCTAATATGTTTAGGAGAGATGAGCAGCTTTCCTGTCTGTTGTGGTTAACAACCTAGACCGGTGACCTAAAGGTTTCAGGTTCAAGAAGGGGGTACTGCTGTAATTTGGCTAACTAGGTAACAACACATGAGAATATGGGTAGAGGTAAGTTATTCATATGCAGCTCTGCTGTTATGAAGCAGCACAAAGTTAATGATGCTGAAAATTTACAAGTATACTAAGAACAAATGATACCCAGTCCTGTAACAAAATATAAATGGAGCCATTGTTTAAAAGAACATATTTTGTGTCATTGTATATACAACACAATTAGTTTCGCGAAATATACAACTTTCAAACAAGAAAATGAGAAGCAATTTAGCTGATTTTCTTTTCCATAGACAAGTCTGAGCAAAGCTTACTCATAGCAAGTTGGCATACCTTTGTTTCAGTTTAATGTAAATTTCTGGTTTTGTCCAGTCAGCCCAAATACCGGATTCTGAAGGCAACTGGTTTTGTCACAGTACTGTACTAACTGGGCAACATGGTAAATGGTTACTATGATAACGAACATGTCATTATCTGTAAAGTAAATAGAGCGAAATCTCTGATAACAAGAGATGATTGTCTACAACCAAACCTGTCTAATCGTAAAGAAATCTGTAGCAAATATGCAAAGTCTTAAGTGTGGTCTAGTCTATATTCCTTCACTACAGTATAAGGTCACCAGATGTTATCTGGACTTAACTCTGTCTCCTCGACGTATAAAAAAACTGGCAAGTATTAATGTGTGTACCATTTGCCTTCACTCACAAATAAACTTGCTTTGTTCCATCTGTAAGGAATCTCTCTCCTTAACAGATGTGCCTTCCATTCAAATTTCTTTACTTCAGTCATAAAATATTTCCGATGTTACACACAGAAGACTGTCAGTAACAAAATCAAGTATAAAATAACATCTAATTAAATATCAACTGATTCTTCTGTCAGCTCATCTATATGAATGGCCGGATTTCCTAAAGCTGATCAAATTTAACCCCAACTGCAGGTCCTTTACATTTGAATGCAAGTCTCTCCCATAGGGATTTTATGGCTGATTGGAGGGATTATATTATGAGTTAACGAATGTGAAGGAAAAGCTAGCTAACTGTTTTGGGATCTTTTTCACGTCAAGAGGAAAAAAAGTAGTCATTTGATCTTTAATTTAAAGAAAATGCAACTCATGAGCTTATATGTGTTAATAATGTTACTGCTATAACATCATGAATATCCACTCAGATACATTTACACATGAAAACGCTTTATTTTAAGCCACAGCTTAAACAATGACAAATATAGTGCTTTGACATTAAGCTTATAATCCATAAACTATTTAGCAATATCAATAAGCGACAAGTAGTGTGCTCACTATTATAACTTACATAAATAAATATCTTATTTGGCAAGATTATACAAATAAGCAAGAAAAATATATGAATCAGTATGCATATTATTAACTTGCTACAATGTCTGATAAGATGAGAATCGCACTACACAGATTACAAAATGCTAACCTTTTTAAGCTACTCAATCAAATTTCTATGAACACATTCATCATGAACACAAAATGGCATTGGGTTATTTTAGAGATATAAATGTATGCAAATGATACATCCAATAAAGTGACAAAGTACAAGAGGCTAAACACACAGCCCTCAATATTACATTTACAGCAAAAGAAAATGACATTATTCCTTCCGGCTGGCTTGAAAAACCCAAATATAATAAGCATCTTCTGTATGTACAAGTATCAACCTGTAGCCCAAAATATGCAAGATTATTTGTAAAAGGACCCAACCTATTTTATTCTTAATTTTTGAGACACTTGCTCAGACCTTTGACTGAATTTGTCAAAAAGTTTAATACGCTTCAGGAATTACAACCAGGCCAGTATTAAACTAAATATCGCACATAAAAATGTGTGAAGACATTGTAATGCCAGCATTTGTCCACTGTGTATTCTCGGGTAACTAAATAACTAGATAAAGTACTACATTACCATTAGTGTTGGTTCACTGATGGGCTGCTTGGCACTATACAGTATGCTGCATTGTATTGCACTGATAAGGCTTTCTACCCAACCGCATCTCTGAGGTTAACAGAGAAGGGTGGAATCTTGCAGCTGGGGTACGTCAGTGAGTTGTGCAGGTGTACGTCATATGGGCTATACATGAGAGGAGGTCATACGTCATATGGGCTATACATGAGAGGGGGTCATACGTCATATGGGCTATACATGAGAGGGGGTCATACGTCATATGGGCTATACATGAGAGGGGGTCATACGTCATATGGGCTATACATGAGAGGAGGTGATACGTCATATGGGCTATACATGAGAGGGGGTGATACGTCATATGGGCTATACATGAGAGGGGGTGATACGTCATATGGGCTATACATGAGAGGGGGTGATACGTCATATGGGCTATACATGAGAGGGGGTGATACGTCATATGGGCTATACATGAGAGGGGGTCATATGTCATATGGGCTATACATGAGAGGGGGTCATACGTCATATGGGCTATACATGAGAGGGGGTCATACGTCATATGGGCTATACATGAGAGGGGGTGATACGTCATATGGGCTATACATGAGAGGAGGTCATACGTCATATGGGCTATACATGAGAGGGGGTGATACGTCATATGGGCTATACATGAGAGGAGGTGATACGTCATATGGGCTATACATGAGAGGAGGTGATACGTCATATGGGCTATACATGAGAGGGGGTCATACGTCATATGGGCTATACATGAGAGGAGGTGATACGTCATATGGGCTATACATGAGAGGAGGTCATACGTCATATGGGCTATACATGAGAGGAGGTGATACGTCATATGGGCTATACATGAGAGGAGGTGATACGTCATATGGGCTATACATGAGAGGGGGGTCATACGTCATATGGGCTATACATGAGAGGAGGTCATACCAATATCAGATAATGGGAAACTGGGACTGCAGCACTTAAAATACATCAACAAACAGCCCAGAAAGGTTTTGCTAAATCCACGCTGTCAAAATGTTCCCAAAAATATCCATTAACTATTGTTTCATTCTCCATGGGGGGGGGTCACAAATACTCAAATGTTCACAAAGTGCATTTTTTGGATGTTTTTACAAGTCTAGAAAGTTGTCCTTGATACTCAGGACAAATCATTTGAATACTAGGTCCATCACGTACCACAATCTTCTAAAATCCCTTGAAAGGATGACAGATATTGAGCACTGATTGATAGAGGGATCTGGAGCAAGTATAATTCCCCATTATTTGCCATCTACCATCAAAATACACAGCTAGTGTGTGATGAATAAGGCAGCCGTCTGCATCCTGGGTTGTGCTTCCATGCACAGTAGAAATACTTCAGCAATCATTGTGTTACTGTAAGGACCAAATCAAGTACTTGTCATCTAAAATGCAAATTTAGCTCCATTATAAAGGCAGTTAAGCCAAATGTGGTCAGTCCTCAAATCAGCAAAATTGTCCAGTATTTCACAAAGCTGTGTCAACTTTCACGAAACCTTCCTAACGATATTCTCATTATACCATGTTCAACTTGCCCATTTTCCTTTTAAATAAAGACCTGAAGGGAAACACTTCATATATACTGTATGTGTGTGTGTGTATATTATATAAATGTATACACACATATGTATATATGCGTGCATACACTATACATACATATATATATCTATAAAATACACACACACACACATATAAAATGTAATTCTTTTTACTTCCAGTTAAGATAAATTAACAATTAGGGATAGGGAATATACTTCCATTGTCCATAATTACATCTATACTTTATATACATACTGTGTGAATATAATACGTTACACTTTTTGCACATAGCAAGTGTAGAAAACGCTACTTTTATGAGAATCAAAATAAACAGTTCTGAAAAATCTCTTAGGCACGGTTTTTATAAGTGTGGGCATAAGATTTTATAAGGAAAAACAAACATCCGGCATTTAGCTACAAGAATAATATTATGTGGGTCACTTTCTTTATAATATTAAAATTACTGCAGCTAATCTATTAATACAAGCTATAGCTTTTTCTTGGGCTGTCAAGTAGAAACGACCTCAGACATTATAAGAGAAATTACACTGGCACGGTCTTCCCTGAAGCTCTGGGATTCCTTGATAAATACAGAACACTTTCTTCTTTATTACTGGGACAGACTATTCCTAATCTTCTTAACACGAGGAATGGGTGCGACCACGTCACGTAATGCAGAGATGGCCACGAACGGCTGCATATCTATGGGCATATGCACGGGAACATCGAGAAAAACACACGGCGAACGATCGTGAGGTGAGGAGCTAGGAAAAGCGCTGTCAGCCATGGCATACGAGATGCACCCATGCGTGCATGTTCACACACCGCCAGGGGTGAATGTCGTGTCCCCTCCCCCGCTCCCCAGTGTTGATAGATACATCTGGGGCAAAAGCAGCACACGAGACAACAGACACATTCCACTGACTAGGCATCTACTTTTGGCAAGTACACTGCACTTCACTGCGTATGCCGGTTAGATTTCATGATCCTGGGGACTCCAGCAGCGATGGCTGTCTTGGGGGGGGGGGGGCAGGGTGCAGACCTAGGCATTCTCCATCAGCCATTGGAAGAATGGCTTGCTCTCACAGCTCTCCCCGCTGGACTCTGTATCTGCCTCGGACGCCAGCTCATCACAGTACCTGATGAGCACCTGCAGGAGCTCCCCGACCTTCCACTCCCTCTCCAGGACCCTCTGGAGCACGGCAGGAAGCTAAACGAGGGAGAGGCAGACACACATGGTTCTCATGAGGTAAACCATGGTACGACTCCTTTTTGAATAGTATGGACTCCATAACAAGGGCGTCAATGGGAAATCTATCACAAGTATACAAGTGTGTACTAATCCGATGTACAGCCAGTCCTGCTATAACGTGTGATATCACGCCACAAATCTGTCGTAATGCAATTATTTCTTATTTAAAATGCATATCAATTACATTGTTGACCACTGGTATCACTGTTTTTATTTAATTCATTTTGTTTGGTGTACGTTGCTAAGTTTTAGAGCCGTATTCCCCCAACCATATTTTTCCTATTTGATGTGTCTATTTTAGCAAATGATTCTAGCGAAAGTGAGGTTTCTCAGCAATATGACAGTCACGCTATAGTGGGATTGACTGTATCGGTATTTATCTAAAACCCAACACTGTGGAAAGGTTTGTATCATCTTACAGTATTCATGGATACTTGCCTACTTATTAGCCTTGTGGGTCACTACACACTTGAATAGGCACACTAACCTGCTGCAACTCCAGTTGCACAGCTGGTAGGCCAGTTTGGGAGGCGGCAATCCACTGTAGCATAGCCCTGACTTGCGAGTCCAGGACTGGCTCACCTACATCCACGTTGACCACTAGCAGGCCCCTCTCGGCATGCGGTCCCCCTGCCAGACCCAACGCTCACGTGATCATGTGATTACTCTACCGCCAACACTGGCCTAATGACAGCCATACCCATTCCAGAATCAACAAAGCAGCCACGCTTCCCATGTTCCCTGTGCTATGGAAAGTGGAATCAGCTGGGGACTCGCTGAAAGGTAATCTTACAGCCCCTGGGGGGGGGGCAACAGTGGGGGTAAAGAAAACCCCACCATGTGGACCCATTGAAAGGATACGACGGCAAGCAGTTACAAGTGGCTACAAGGTCCAAATCAAACCACCGTTGAGGCTCAGATGGCCTAAACACTGTCAAGTTCCATCCCATAGCGCATGTCAAAAGGGGGTCAGTGGTTTCTGAGCGAATCATTACCATCCAATTCCGCCTTCGCTTCAGTTTCCTTATCCTCTGTGCTGTCACTGTAGGAGAGGGGAAGATGTATAATTAAAGTAAGTTGGGGGGAAAGAGGAGGGGGCGTTCATGAGGAAACTGAAAACTAAACATGTCAAAGGTGATCAGGTGAAGGCAGACACACATCACATCTCCCGGTACGTTGGTGCTGCACTCTGAGCTGGATGAGAACTTCACGTAATTTGTTTTTAAACTTTTTTGAAGTATGTTGAGGGCAATTATCTGCTTAAGTCTGATGTAATGCATGGCGTAACACTGTTTCTGGGGCCAAACAAATCATGATGGAACTGGTAACATTATTCACCAAAACTGCATTCTACAGAACGGTGTCATAATAGGGGGGAATTGGGGCTAAATTCCTTTAATTAAAAAGTATAACTGTCCTCCCAGGAGAAATCATCAGTACATAGGCACTCCCTAGGTAGGTTTTTGGTTCAGTACTCATGGTGAACACATTGCTTGACATAGAACCTAAATTCACAAGTAGATGTTAACTATTCAAAACATTATTAATTGTGGCTGTGAGTTCATTACAGCTGTTCTTGGTTATATCCCGTCATAACTGGAAGTTTGGGAACATTTTGGTTTCCCAATAGGTTACACCAACACTGGAGAGACACTGGTTGATAAGACGAGAAATGTCGGTCAGCGTTGTCGTACCGAACTTGAGAATGTTGCTAGAAACACATCTAACGTGCTAACTCATTTGAAACATCATGTGAGTCTCAATGACTAGAGCAAAGCAGAAATGTGGCATTTAAATGAATTCAGCTACAGACAAGTGATCTTACTTGGCAGTAGAGAACATGGGATTTAGTTCATTATGATTGTTATGATGTTATATATTCAATTTGTAAATTGTATACATTTTTTTTTACGATGTAAAAATAAGCATGTGCTGTACTGAGTTATGAACCCGAAACTGAGGTTTGTAGTGAACCATGAATTTAGTTCTCTGCTGCACCCCTCATGCAAAGCAAAAAAAAAAAAGTGAAAAATGACTGTTTGGTTTACAACCAATTCTTTAGTATTTTTATTGTTGTTTTCCATTTTAATTAATCACTGAGGCACACAACACTGCGGCATACTGGCTAGTACACGGGTTGGCCCCAGAAACAGTATTGTCACGTAACTCAAACATCATGACTTAACAAGCGAAAAATTACATCCCATATCACAGATATTCTCTAAAGTCTCTCTAAAGACCTGTTTCTGAACTGATGAGTAGGGGAGTGTGTGAATAAAAATATATGGTCCAACATTTTTTTTTTTTTTTAAAAAAAAGGTCTTGTATTAATGACCAAGGAAAATGCAGGTCCTTAGGCTGAACCAGTCTAGAGTCACTGATCTAAAGCAACCCCTTGAAGTTAACTGCCAGTAAAAGCAAGAATGTAATTCCTGGTGACACAGCTCAAGGCAAACAACTGTCCCTTACGGCATTAACCAAACAATTACTGTGTCACTTTTGAATTTACTTTCCTGGTGAAGTTAGTGACCAGATTTATGATGTAAAGAATTACCTATAATAATGATTAAGTCATTTTAAAAGCTCAAATAACGTCTGGAAGTTGTTTGAGAGGCAGGGCAAGAGGCATCCCCTCATTGCTCACTCGCAGCACAGACAAGAAGTTTCCAGAACCAATGCTTCACAAGACGCTAGTGGAATGAATGAACAACTACCCCACCCCCAAATCCTCCCCTCCCTAGCATTTCCTATGCCCACACAGAGAAATTCCATTAACCAATTCCTTTTGTATGACCGCAAAGTAAGGGCTAACAAAGAAGTGCTGTGTTCCTCGGCTATTTTTGACAGATACGCGTAGAAGTCAAAGGACACCATATCAGTTCTTGGCGTTCAAAGCTCTGAGATCATGCAATGTTATTACTAATACCATTATCATCATTACTCAATTTACAAAATATGTTTCGGAAGACTCCTGAGTGGACCAACCTGTCTGAGGGGGAGAAGGACAGATGTTCCTCATAAATCTCTCCTTCCAACCCAAGACTGCTCCAGCTACTGCTGTTCCCATTACTACCAGAGGAGACAAGAGGGCACAAGGGCTTCATGTTCACAGCCTGGAACAAACTGGTCCAGTCCTACAGGGCAAATTCTAGCTAAAGCTCTGTGAAATGCTTCATTTATAATTCCTGGTCATTTCAACTCAGTAGAGGGTGTATTAGAATTTTGACCTACAGAGGTGTAATTCCACATTCATAGATCATCATATGACTCTCACTCTCCTTCACCTGTCACTCAGGTGCAGGAAGCTGCTGCTCTCATCCGGATGCTCCTCCTCGAAGCTGAGGTTGGACCAGCTGCCAATACTGTCATCACCCACGCTTAGACAAAGCTGTTGGCTAGCAGCAGACTCCAAAGTGTGCATCCCCTCTTTCCCTGGGCTACTAGAACACAGGGCGGAGCACAATGCAAGAAGAAACTAGCTATAGCGTTGGTACTAGTTTGTGTCTGTGCTGTAGCCTTGCCTATGTTTGGCTGTAATAATACATCGAAAATGTATACAATTATTCATTAGCCAAAGAAAGGTTTACACATAGTATGTTTGTGATGCAAATATCTAATTTTAAGTTTCATCACCTAAGAGAATCACCATCATTGTGTAACTTAATATGACCTGACGCAGTGAATTTGTCACTAACAAGTGGTACGTTACCTAAGGTTTATGGTTTGGCAGACGTTGGAAATTGCTGAGGTCATGATCTCTGTGGTGAGGCTCTCCGCAAAGCTTGCGCCATCGTGCCCAATCCCGCTATCTGCGTTCAGGCTAGCGCTGCTCAGTTCCCTCTTGGCTTTCTCAATAGCTGATGACACCACCTCCTCTGCATACGCAGCCCTCTTCTCCAAGTCAATGTGAATTTTTGGAATTTCAAGGCCACACACCCGAGGCCCTTTGTAGCCGGTGCCTGCCACAGCCTCAAAATCCTGCCTCTGTCTGCTGAGGCTGTCCTGGAAATGTTGTCTGCTAGCATTTCTACACAACGAACGCTTCCTGACAGCGCAGTACCGACATGCCTGGTCAGCCAGTGCAGAGCTCAGTGCTGTTTTTGTCAGCTTCTCTGCATATGAATTTTGGTCCAGTAGTCCTCTGTCTTCAGAATCCTGTGGCATAGCTGATGCTAGTGTAATCTCCAAGGTGTCATCAACTATTTTCCTAGCATAGTGTTCTATTACTTGCATGACACTGTCACTGTAGTTCCGGTCATTTAAGCTGCCAGTGCTATGATATTGTTTGGTCTTCTCTTTAAAAGGCAGTAAGGAACATGAAAAATGAGTCTTCATAGGGCTGTCTGTCACATCATCCAGTTTGGACTTTTTGTATAGACAGGAATCGGTCAGAGATTTCGGTAGTCGAACCGATGACATTCGGAGCTTTCTTGTGACATCACATGTGATGTCATATGCCAAAGACTCCGCAAAGTTTACAAGTTCCAGGTACTCTTTCCTGTTCAAGTCTTCTGGGTTCTGACAAGTACATCGGGCAGCCTCATCAGAGGACGATGCTTTCCTGTTATCATCCACAGAAGACGCCTCTGACATTAAACCCCTCCAGACTTCATGGGTTCCATCACAATGTGGCCTCCTGCTAGGGTGAAGCTTCAGGTTCGACCTTTGCTTGATCTTCTTGGCTGCATGTGCTAGACCTGACTTAATGGAGCGGTAAGCAAGGCGGCTGGCATACTGATCTAAAATAAGCTCCCTGCTGCCGCCTTCTTTTTTTAAAACTTTGATGATGTACCCACTGTATTCATCAGTTACACTCTCACAGCTAGGACACTTAGACGATAGCCCACTTGACCCACTAACTTGAAAGTTAGGACCTTGGACCATGGAATCACTTTGAAAATGGTTGGCTAGACTCCCAAATCTGTTACTTTTGCAACTAAGGGGTTGATTCTGCCGACTGTCAGCAACCACATCCTTGTTACTCATGATGGTTTTACGTCTATACTGACTAGAACTAATCATCTTCTTGACGTCACTGATGACCTCTCCTGCAATTTCCCCAGCATAAGTCCATAAAGAACTGAGAGTCTGCTCTGAGAACTTGGCACTATGTAAGGTATGGTTCTCTGTGCATGGCTTATCTTCAGACTTCCAGCCATGTGGCAGTGCCAGAGTGTCCATCTCAGTAGCCATAGAAACAATGTGACATGCTAAACGCTCTGCATAATGAAAAGCTCCCTTTTCTACCACTTTATTGTCAGTTTCTACTGGTACATATTGATCTGCCTGAGCTCCAGCCTGTGTTCCTATACGGGAAATATCATACTGCCGATCCTCTCTATCTTCATTATTCTCAGCCTCTTCGGAAAGAGACCTCATAAGCTTCAGCAAGAAGTCGGCTTTCTCAGAATCAGTGTTAGCTTCAACGAGGCCTAGGGCAGGCTGATAATGTGGGGTGGATGGAGGTGTGGCAGGAGAAAATTCCTTGGCAAGCTTGCCTTTTAATTTTTTGGAAAACTGTTTGAAATGTTTCTCCCGTGAGCCTGGAAGGGGCAGCTGTGGAGTTGATGGTGGAGTGCCTGGCACTCCATGCGTTTTCCTCCCAGATGTACATGGAATCTCTTCGGCTGACATCTTCTTGCCACTTCGATTAGGTGCCTCAAAACTTGGCACCTCTAAAGTATCCTTCATCAATGAGGATCGCATTTCAGAAGCTGTCTCGGTGACCTGACCTATGTTCCTAAGGTCTGATCCATAAGTGTCTCTACACATTCCTCTGGACCCAGAATTCGGTATCAGGGATGATGGAGGTGGGTGATCAAAACCATCTACCCTTTTTTGACAACCTGTGCTTTTAGGCTTGTTATATTTATCATAAAATCCAAAGCAATGGCTCATGGAGTCCTGCAGTCTTAAGTGCATTCCATGCTGATCTGTCCTGTCTTTTTTGTTCATCAGAAAAAAATCAGCCTCGGTGGGTATGGAAAAATGTGAAGTTCCTTTGATGGCTGGATGCTTTGTGGTGGAACTGGTAACATTTTCATTGACCAAATTTTGAGGCATCAACTGATATGAAGAAGGTATCTGGTTTCCAATGGTTTTGTCAGCACCGTTCTCTGATTTCTTCACTTTGGAAGCAGTCATGAGTTCATAAGCTTCACTCACAATCATATCAGCCATGTTTCCAGAATAGTTCTGCAAATTAGACTTATTAGAAATCTGGTTTCCAGAGACAGTTTCATGGGAGCCTATACTCACCACTGGTTCAGTGGTGCCTGTCTCATTGTAAACACTTTGAGAGGCAACGGGAACTAAGTCAGTTTGAGTTGCTGTGGATATCTCAGAGACAGATGTCACCAGTCTTCCTTCCAAACAACTGCTTTTTTTAGGACTAGTTTGTGATGTTTGGCAAATACTGGACTTGTACTGACAAGTATCTACTGGGCCCTGAAATTGGGAGATTGCTTTCCCAGCCACAGGCACTGGAACACAACTGGCAATCCCAGACATGCAGAATAAAGCTCTTCTCACAGTGCAGTCATTTTCTGTTGATTCTAGTACCTCAGTTGTCGATCCTAGATAATGAGAGGTAGCATTACAGGTCTTTGTGGTTTCTGCAGCATCATCTGAGCTGACATAACGGATATTGTCAAGCGAGACACTTATGGCTGCCTGGGTAGTGAAGGTCACGTCAGCCTGAGATAACTCTATGAATGCTTCCTGGAGCACAGACTCAGAGAGGTCTGAGGCATAAGAAGAAACTACTTCCTCCTCCTGTTCGAAGGACCAATCACTTGGTGTCAAAGGTGTAGAAGGATGTGAAAACTGACAGACTTCCATTATACCTTCAAACACCAATTCCTCTGCCAGTTCTGCAGCAAACCTGGCAACTGTGTTGTTGAAAATCTGCTTTTTTACAAAGTGAAACTCCTTGAGAGCACCTGATACTGCTTCCTTGACTAGGAAGCTTGCTAAACCATTAATAGCACGTTCTTTTAAAACAAATGCATGCCTCATACCTATCTCATGAAAAGCCATTTGAAACACTGAAGAAGTCAATCTTGCAGCTAAATGACAAAGTGTAGTTGTACAAGAAGATACCCCTTTCTGCAGATCTCTGAAGGCACTCCCAAGGCTCATTTCGACAAGATCGGTAGCAAATTTCTGTATGCCTTCCTTCAGTGTTTGTGATTTCTGAGATTTTGATATGGTGACTGTCTCCTGAATATCAGACAATTTCATGAGGTGTCCGCTGCTGTTTTTGAATTCTTTATGGCATACACAGCTCAAGTTCTTGTTGACGTTCATATCAACAGGAGTCGAATATCCACAAACCGATCTGAGAATTTCCGTTGACATATTATTGGCAAAATCTGAGTATGTTTTATAGAGAGTGCAGAGATCCTGAGGTTTGCGCAATTCTCCATCTCCATCTGGCTTCCAAAAATACTCTAAGGTGCTGCCTTCTCCCAGAGGACTAAATGCTGAAGATCGAACTGGACTGAAGAGCACCCCAGTTTCATCAGTTATAGTCCTCACTGGTCGTGGAGAATCAGGAATATCTGAGTGGGAACCACAAAGTGATCCTGGCTTGAGTGGAGTAGGTTTCTTTATGTTGGCAGGAAGAGTTGGGTGGTCAAATCGATGGGGGTTCATTGCTTTTGAAGAGAAGCCTCGAGACATACATTTGGAGTCCTCTGCGTATATGTTTCTCTGTGTTTGGCTGGCAGCTGCTGGCTCCTTGAGGAACTTGGAGCTGCTCTCAAGAGCTTGGTCCAGATCATCAAATTGGTCAAAACTATCAAAAAACTCACTCACTTCTGAATCAGAGTCTTCAACCCCATCTTTGAAAACAGGGATTTTAGGAATGTCAAGCTTTGCTTTTAAACTTTTCTGGTAGCTAACTTCATCCAAGAAGATTATCGGACTTGGGCTTGAGCAGTCAGACTCATCTGACTCTGTGGCAGATGCAGCAGTAACGGATGCTTTTGTCAGACAACCGGGTGTGTAGAAATCCCATTGGCTCCCTTCCCCTGGGTTCCATGCCGGTCCAGAACTTGACAGAGTTTCAGGGAAAGAGGATTTCTTTACCGAAGGCTTCTTGGAAAACGAGCTAATAATCAAGCGGGAGCCTGACAAGTCCTTAGAGTGGGACGGGACCGTCTGCGAGCCCACATCACGCTGGTTCCGTTGGTTATGAAAAGCTATAAAATTAAATAAAATTCTGTTAATGGTCTTCAAACAACAAGTACTTCTTCAGTGATTATCAATCTCGATGTATAAATCTCAGTAAGTAAAAAGGACATTTTGACCAGAGCTGTATAACGGCGTTACGGAACATGACGTGCAGCTAAACGAATGAAAATAAATCTTCCACTGCCATCTAGCAGTGATATCAGGCAATTTCAACTTCTGATAGGCAGTTCCAAGGCAAAGAAAACTCGAATAAAAAAAACTTTTAAAACTACCACATAATGCAAGCACTCCTCCATTTCTTCGAAACGTGCTGTAAGCTAACTTCAAAATGTGAATTGAACGGCCCTGACAGCCTGATCTGAAATTACTGAATTATTTGCCATCAAATGACACAACACCCCCAAAATGTCAGAAATGACAGAAATGAAAACAAATTTTTGTAATTATTTCAATTTTATGAAAAACGAAAATCTTACATTTATATAAGTATTCAGACCCATTGATTCAGTACTTTGTTCGATCATTTTAAACAGTGTAATAAGAGGTGTACTGATCTGATATTCGGATCAGTATCGTTATCGATCCAGACCTATTAGACGGATTGGGTTTTTACCATACTTACTTACTTAACTTTTGGTAGTCTGTAAGACTCCTGTTTCTTCTAAATAAATTTATACAATCAATTGTACAACAGCTCTTCACTATTTTGGGAATTTTTGGGATGTTTTTTTGTGGCATTGAAGCCGAATGCTAACGCTGCCACTCAGTGGGTGTGAACGCAGTGACTTCCGCCTGCTGTGATGTCATGCGCAAACCCTTCGCAGTAGGGGGAGCGTAAGAACATCAGATAAGAGGGTGTCAATCTGGGAGTATTTTATGCTTTTAACAGCAACAGGTAGCAACGTGATTAGCAATCTTTCTAAAAATTGTTTTGAGAGGTGGCGATAGCATTTAACGGAAAATCCCACTAAAAAATAGTACACGCAACTGTGCAAGAACATGAGTAATAAGAAAAAATTTTTAGTTGTGAGCTTGGGCTGTTTCGCGCACTCGCTACAGCTTGTGATACACGAGGGGCTGCTGTCTTTAGGAAGTGTAAGTGGCGCTGTTGGCAGTGGGTCAAAAATTGTTGGGTATTTTAAGCATTTGCCACTTGCATATCCTCGATTGGAAGATATTCAAATTGTCTGAAAATGCCTCAAAAACGCTTAAAACAAGATGTACAAACAAGGTAGAAAAGTACTTTATGCATGTTACTGTACCAGTAGCCTAATTAAAGAATTCTTGTCATACATTTTTTACATGATCAAAATAAATAGATTGCATACAAGTTTAATTTTGAAATGCACCTATTGTATCGGCCGATTACAGTAACATATTAATAAATGCATTTTCTATCTTTCAGTATCAGCCAGAACCTTCCTCATTGAGTGTCATATTGAAGGGTCTGAATACACAATTCAGGTTTTAATAAATATTAAAACATGAAAAAAGTCATCATAGGCCATCCGTGTCAACTGACGGCAATTTTGAATGATATCTACAGGACAACAAAGTTTGGAAAATCTGGGGTCTGTATGAAAAACAAGATTTACTGGTTAGCTAGATAACTTATCTGATTTAAGGTGGACTTTTTCACTCAGTTACATTCAGCCCAAACTTATCTCGCTAACACAAAAATCCACCTTTGTAATACTGGCCCGTGGGGGATTTCTGATGGAACTATCTTCACAACAATCAAATAGGCCAAAAACTTATGATAAAATGTAAACTTATCGTCTTATCACTGCAAAATTCTCTGCCAAAATACCATACATTACTAGAACAGAAATAACAAATTATATTTTTTAAATGGTTACTGGGGCCTTTTTCATGTTATTAATTTGCTCAGAAATTCCAAAAAGGCTTCTAATTAAGTTAATCTTTTATCTTACCATACAAATTAAAGGAAAATATGAACACTTGCAATGTAATATTTCCAGTGCAATAAACAGTGAAGGGTTGGTAGCGACTGTTACGTTTCAGGTACTCCTCTCCACTACTTACACAAGTTGTCAGCCACCTCTTCTTCCTCCAGGTGCTCGAACGCGGTGACAAAGTCATCTTCGATGGAGGAGACGGACTGGTTAGTGTCATCGTCCTCGAGTGGACAGCCGTCAGACACTCCCTTCTGCAGACACTGCAGTTCGAGCGCATACTTCATCCCCGCCATGTACCGCGTCAGCAGGGTTGACATGGTTCCCACAATGCTCTGCGGATTCCGGCAGTGCCGAAACACGCAGATGGCCTTTGAACATGTAGCCTGGGACCACAGAACAGGCAAAAGAAATGCAACTCCGTAAGCAAGCAGCACAGGAAAATAAACAAAAGGGAAATGCGCAAAGGATGAAAACTCTGAAGAACTGCTTCAGAACTGCTCGCGATTTAATACAACCACTCGTTTAGTGACCTAATTCTTTTCCAAAGACTAGGTCCTTGAGAAAAATGGCTACCCAGTGGAAGTGATCTGTGCTTACATCTTTACTTAATTACAGCCTTCCATACTCAGTTCCTTTTATCCTTCATGAGTGAACATTTTTAACATTTTGAACATTCCAATTTAAAGGTCACACTCACTGCTCATCGTCAGGCATACAAAATGTGGTCATAATAGCAAACACTGGTCGAAAAATTAATATTTTTATTACCGTTTGTGAATGGTTGCTAAATGATGAGCGATTGTACTACTCAAGTACACTGGATTTAACAGCTATGGGGGTGACACTGGTAAGGGATCAGATCCCAGATGACATTTCATCAGCAAGGTGACGTTAAGTGTCTCTGTTCTTGCAAGAACAATAAATCACTTTTAAATGAAAAGCTCAGTCGTAACTAATAATCATGACGCTGGAACAATAGGAAGTACAGTATATGCGAATACTACCTCTTAAGTTCTGGAATTTTAGGACTTTTATTTATGATTATGTGTTTAAGAAGGTATTACGTCGGTAATCTGAGTGATTCATTAAGCTGACGATTAAGGACACAGCATGACTTACTGCCACTGCCTTACCACAGCCAAAACTGTCAGTCACTGGAGCAGATCATGCTGCTACAGAACCAGACAAAGTATGTAAGACAAAAAAAGAAGAAAAGAAACATAAAGGTGGGAACTGACTGGCGTTGGCTGAACGTCCTTCTGTGGCCCACCTGAGAAACACTGCCCTTATTTTCCAGAAGTTTCCTAGTATCTTCGAGGAGCAACACCTCTTCATCCTTCAGACTCTGGGTACGTAGTGATCTAAGCAACTCCAAAACGTCAACAGGGACAGCCGGCAGAGCCTGTTAACAACATATATAACAGGTTAACATAGATCGATTATTTAGGAAATTTAAATTACTGACATAAAAAAAATGATTGAAAGTTTTCAAAAATATCCCTGCAGTTTTGACAAGATGTCATTCTAGCTCCTTATAGAACTGATGTTTCTCAGGATAAAAGGCATCACATTACAATATAGAGCAAGGACCTTCTTACCTGGGACAGCAAGTCCTCTACGTCAGAATGACTAGGTAAACCTACAAAATGGATCTGAAAGTCGAAGAAAAGATTAATTGAAAACCATCATTCAGACTACTGAGCAAACTGTGAATCTTAAAGGATACAGAAGAACCTTTCAGTATTTGGCGAAACATTCATGGATAACAAAACATACATTATACGTATGAATGCACACATATTCGATTCCGCTCTTGCACATATCAGTTTATTACGGTCAGGAGTGCACTATTTCACCTTATATGGAATAACTTGAGTTGAACTTAAGTTGAAGGCGCCTTTGACCTACACCTACACTGCGGTTACCACATGGAATAAACATTAGTTGTGTACAGTGCGATGGCCTTCACGACTAACATTCTTTGATGTCAACACATCCATGTGGTACACAGAGTGTTGAAATAGGGTTTCTCTTGGCCCCCATGATGCTAGACATTAATACAAATACAATAAATAAATGTAGAAAATCAACTCAATATAATACAGTAAACAGAATATAAATAAAAAAAGTATTCAAAACTGTGCTTGATTCTGTGCGTCTCTGCAGTGTAGTGCAAATGGGCGTAGTAGTGTAATTAAAGAATGTGCAAATGTAATAAAAGACAAGGCAGGCTGACAAGAAGTAGCAGCATCACTGAAGGGTAGTGGGGGGGGGGGGGGGGGTCAGGAAAGGTAGATTGCGGAGGTTGCTGAAGTATTGTGGTTCGTGAGTCTCAGTTACCACTTTCGCTGAGAAAACAGGTCAAAGCAAGACTTTCGGTATGAGTGCTATAGTAACGAAAAGGTCAGAACCCGTATACCAGCACGGAGAAACATGCATCTATCAAGCTGTGGTGAAAACCAGAAACAGATTTCCATTCCTACAAGCGACGCCACAGGCTTGTGGCCTGTCACCTTGTGAATTTGACCAAGCAGGCAGCCCAGGGCATTTTCGGTTATGTAAGTGTTGACAATACCCAGCAATGACACTGTTACGAAGAACTGAGCTAACTGGTATATCAACCTTTTCCATCAATTAGAGCACTATTGAAAAAGATTACCTTTCTGGAAAATTTTACGGAAAGATTTAGCTGGACTAAGCACTGCATTTGCTCTGGACTAAGCACTGCATTTGCTCTGGACTAAGCACTGCATTTGCCCTGTTCTAATTAAGTTCCAATAAACTGATGAACTCAGTGTATTGTGTTCATTACTTATTCCTACGGAAGAAAAAAAATGGATTTAACTGCAAGGTAACATTTTACTTGAGGGGGCATAAATAATGTAGTATATGTCATGCTATAACTTATGTATTAACCACAAACTATGTCTTAGTTACACACTGATCTCACATTCGTTCATCATTAATGAATCGTGACACATGTTTTATCTCAAGCAATTACTAAATTTGTTACTACATAGATTAACTCATCTTTGTGAACTATTGAAGGTACTCCTCAAAGAACAAGTAATGATTAACACATTAAATACTGATCTCATGTTTATTCATCAATAATGAATGCTGACATGTGTTATCCTAAGTAGGTATTATATCGGTTAATTCTGTAAATCTTTGTAAACTACTTTAGGAACAGTACTGAAGTACTGAGGAAACTATAGAATGAACTACTAAAGGAACAAGTATGCCACTTTAGGCTACCTATATAAAGCGTTTATGAATGGTTTATAATCTGGTTATTAATTAGGTTGTAACACTTTGTAAATTATTAATAGACAATTTTAAACAAGTTATAACACAGTTTTCTTTTTATTAATGAGTTACTACCATTTACAAGTGGCAAAAGGGAGCCTTATTGTAAAGTGGTACCAGAACAAGTAATGAACACAATAAACGGAATTATTACCAAGTATTTGTGCCTCCTCAATTAAAGTGTACCGACGCCAAATACTTATATCGCTTCCAATAGAATGCAGAACGTGAAACTCCCGGCAAACTGCTGTGTCCACAAGGCACTTGACATTGACACGCACCTCAGTCAACCACGGCAGATCTCCAGAGTGCAGGCCCACACTGACACCGCTAAGCTCCTTCCGACTTTTCAGCAGGCTCTTCAGCAGAGGGACGGACCCATCTCGGATGGCCTGGATAGAGGAGCCAAGGGGAGATTCTGCCCATTCACACATTCTTCATTATGTCACAACACAGAGTACGAGACCTGAGGCCTGTTTCACAAAGCTGGATTTCTTGCTTAACAGGAAAACTTGTCAGATTTAACACTGCAGTCTGAGTTAAACGGACTTTAGCTTTGTTCACTTACATTTATCCCAGACCACCTTAAATCCAACAAGTTATCTGGCTAAGCAAAAGATCCATGAAACATGGTCCCGCACTGAATAGCTTAAAATGTTCCCATCCTGTGATACAATTCGGATGTGTGCAAAATATACCACACACGATTAGAAAATATCTTTAAAGGGAAATAAATACAAAACTCAACGTACTCAACACTGATAAAACTTGTTAATAAGCTCATCAAGAACATTAGGGGTGTAACAATTGAATTCCAATCCATGTATCAACTGTTAAAACCAGGATACGATTTTATCGATGCGTTTAAGAAATATCGATTCATATCATTAAACTATGAAGATAGGCTGAAACGCCACCAAAAAAAAGCATGGAAAAATCTCTCACACAAAGCAACCTATAGACTCACCTTAGTAGAGAGTACAGACCAATGCACTACACTATATTTTATGTAATTTAGTACACCCGTGTTCCTATGTTTAACCAATACATATCCAGAAATTGTGTTTTTTTTGTTAAAGTATAAATACAACACAGCATGTGTCTTGTGCAGACATTTCATTTCTGAAACTTTTTTTGTTTCATACATTGTTAAACCACTTAGAATAATTTCCCCACCATATTCTGTTGTTAAAATGACAAATTAACCTTTTTTTGAATCTATATAAATTCCACTAAAATAAGCTTTTATTTCACTGCGTTGAAAACATTACTGATTTGAATTACCTCTCAGTAACATTTTAAATAAAGCCAGATATCGAAATGCTGCCTTGCAAAACCGAAATCGAATTGCATCATGCCGAAGCTTACGATTTACACCCCTAAAACAACAGATTGCTATTAAATGTAAACACCACGGAAATTCGATCATTTCAACTATACCGTTACATTTATATTAAACAGCCAATAGTGTCTAGTTTATTTTTTGGTGGGGTTGCCTAAGCAACAGTACGTGTTTTTGTGGCGTTGGAGAGAAAACCTTCAGCAATGCATGTTAAAGATATAAATACAAATCAGAAGTAAACTGGAAATTTACTTTTCATTTTTGTTGAGGTCCCAGATTGCAAGGTAAGATAATGCTTTAAATGTTATAACATGGTACACATACCACACGGAAATACAATAATTTTTGAGTGAACTGTTTTTAGCAAGATCTATATTAATTGTGTATAATATCCAAGAAGGGTGGATCCAGGAGTTATGTACATACATTTCAAAAGCTTCTAAATTTCAGCTCATCATGTAGATGTAACCCTACAGTACCAGTCAAGAGTCTCACATGCCTGCAATTTATGCATCTGTCTCTATTTTGCCTATGTGATTAACCTCATCTGACATGGATTCGAGGCAGTGAAGAAATACTGTATATATCAAATACCGCAATGACCAAGAGAAGTGCTAAACATCTCAAAAGCTTCTATAACTTTAGATTCTTCAAAACAACCCCCTTTTGCTTCAATGGCAGCACTGCAGACTCTTGGCATTCTCTCAACCAGCTTCCAGATGTAGCCACCTACTGCAGAATGCCTCTCCAACAGTCCTGAAGGGGTTTCCACAAGTTCTGGGTGAATGTTGGCTGCCTTGCCGTTACTCTTTGATCTAACTGATCCCAAACCAGCTCTATAGGGTTTAGGTTAGAGGATTGTGAGGGCCAGGTCATCTGCTGCAGCTTCTCTTTCCTTGATCACAATATAATACCACGTAACCTTGAGGAGTGCTTAGTGTCACCATCTTGTTGAAAAGCGAATGGTTTTCAGTAGGTGTGTCCAGACTTTTGGCTGGTACTGTACATTTTAACTGTCCTTAATACAGTTATGAGTGATAATAGTCACATATGAATCATGCAGCAGGCCTGACCTCCTTCCTAATGGCCGCACGGGTCTTTAATGGGACTCCTCGAATGCGCGCACAGGTGTCCATGGCTGAGCAGGACTGCACCACACACCTGCAGCATAGAGAAAAGTGACAAATGCTTAATAAGCAAGGTTTACCTATAACATTTAAAAAAGAAACAGTCGATACATTAGGTTGGGAGACTGAATACTTAACCAAAGGTTTAGTTGAGGTAGAGTAAAACAGCCAGGGTATGTGTTTGAGTTTAGTGCATCCTGTCCAGAGCATCCACACAAAATACACCACAGCAATCATAAATGTACAGGCAGTCATTTAAAAAATTATGGATTTCTAATATATGATTTCTCTGTTTGAGAACCGATTTAAACAAACTGGTCGAGCCTTGATTTTTGTTGCATGTAATCTTTGTGTTGGTGCCAAAATACAACTAATGCTAAAACAGAACTAATACAGAGCATCGATAAGTCATCTTATTTGGGCGTTAATAAATTAAGACTGACAATGCAGAAATGTATAATACACAAATGGGGGATGGGGGGGGGAATGCCGGTAAATCGTAAAAAAAAAAATACTGCTGTGCAAACAACCAATAAAACCACATGCAGAAGGCTCCACTAATGAGAGTGCAGCTAGCGAAAAGCTCTCGGCAAATATTTATCAAATAAGCAGACCCTGTTCAACCAAGTGTTAGTATCGCATTAAGGAAACACCTTGACACAGCACACTTACAAGAATGCCTTCACCGAATACCTGCTATGTGTGGTGGGGTTTACCAGAAGCATTAAAAGTGTGAGGAACTGAGGAAACAGATCCAGTAAGCCCTCCTCTCTGGTCATTAACACAATAACACCAACAACAACAAAAATCACATTTTACAACTATGTACACTCTGGGTAATGCATAGTGTTTGTTTTTTCATCTCATTACTCTCAAGTGATTGGGTGAAGTCACAAGTAACAAAACCAGAGAAATCAAGTTCTAGGTTCAAAAGTATTAAAAAAATATAGCCATTAAGACAGCTGTGGTTTGGCAAATCATTTAGCCACTGACATAAAACACTTATAATATAAACACACAGTCCCAAACTCACTGCTTTCTGTGTTCAAGGGAACATCAAACAATAATCTGTAGTCTAGAGAGACCTTCACATGATTAGTGCATTACATGTTTATTCTTGATCTTCTGATATGTTATTCCAATATAGGACCTTCAACTAATGTGCTGACACTGGTAACTAAGAAGCAGACCCTTCCATGTATCCTAAGACAACTTACACAGTACAGGGACTCGGGGGGGGGGGCACACAGCAGGGGTAGAGGCTGGACAGAAGGCCAGTCCATATATTCAACTATAGACAGTTTAAATGCCAAATAATGTATCTCCATGCCTATGAACTGCAAAAGGAAACCAGTGAACAGAGGCAACATCGGAAGACCACGCAAGCCGGGATTCACACCCCCCTGCACCCCCACACTGATGTCCTTTCTCCTCTACATGGCTTTTCAGGATGCAATGTAAAATTTTTCAACTGGGATTGATGAATGATGACAATGGCGCTGAATGTTGAGCTTTCCATGCCATTTCACACACTCTACAGGTATATTCATCTCATGACAACTTTAAAAATGTCTCTATACACATGACAGAGTCTAGTCTATATACAGAAAGTCTCTATAAATATGACAGTTTGAGTCTAGCAGCTTATATTATAAAGAAAATACATCTTGCAATTAATAAGGTTAAGCAGCGTAAGAGCCAGTCAAACAAAACAAAACAAACATCACTTGTGAATGCTCGGGGGGAATTCCAGCACTATGAATGTGACATTAAGACTCAAACTGACGAACAACATGCCTCAGAGCAGGGACAAGCTTAGAATGAATGAGTCAATTTCCATATATTTTCATGTAACCGCCGGGGTTGAGATCTTCAAAATTAATATATTCATTTACAGGACAGAAATACATGGCATTTTATTAACGGCTCTTTTAACCCCCAATTGCTTATCCTGCTTTCTCAAAAAAAAAAGTATCTTGCTTTGAACAAAAGTATCTGCTAAACAAACAAAATGTTAATAAACCAAAGCAACATCACCTTCAATACGATCATACCAACAACGAAGCACGAAATAATAGTAAATGTTCATCTACTCAGATGTTATAAGGAGTTTAAGAGGGGTAGGAATAGTATCTGACAGGGTAGAAGCTTTTCAGTGTTAACAGGTCATACTTTAAATCATCCTTATACAGTACGGAGGTGTAGTTAAAGGTAAGCAGATCAAAGGATTTCCTTTCTTCTCCTACAAAACCTGCGTAACACTGTTGCATCAACAACAACAGATATTAACACCAAAACTAAAAAGCTAACCTTACTGATACAGCATTGAAACATTTCGCCCCCTTTTCAAAAAGCTATATATACACAATTAAAAATAAACATTATCTTTAACTAAAATAACAGCATTATATTATTGTAACATGAAGGTAGCCAGGTGACGTGATTCGCATCCCCGATTGCGATCATGCCAGCTGTTTAAATTAATTTTGGAAACAATCTCTACTAAAGAACAAGAGACCGAATATTAAAGGGTTATATGAACTGCAATAGCTAACTAGCTAACTGCCATAATAACCAATTCAAAGTCCCTGTGTGAATCAGAGTGTCGCATTTTCTTGATTCGAGTAATTGCCTAGTTATCGTTCGAACAACAGTCAAATTGACACACGTAGGCCAAACGACTTAAAAACGTTTATGAAAAGAGCCGTGTATAATGTTATTACTACGTTACACGCAAAGCTCGCTGTCGACATTAACAATCCTAATATTTTTCCAATTAGCTGGGCCGCGGCCTGATATCGCCGAACACATCACTGAATATCTTCCTGTGCGTTTCCATTGATAACAGCTACAGCGTGTTATTTCAAGATCGATGTTGAGCACAGGACATGATACAGCTGTGAAAACATACGAGTTTCCTTCAGTTGATTTATGATTATTCTCACCGTTTGCCGTCAGAGACGCGGATGCTCCCTGTCAAATCATTTCACAAAACAAGGTAAATCCAGGCAAGGCTAATCAACTCCGAACACAACTCCCGTTGGATTCAGACTTTCTTCAGAGCTCCGAAATAACGATTGTGCGCTGGACCACATGCGTGAATGAGTAGAGGTGTGGACAGAATTGAAGCAAATTTAATACAACTCATTATACTTAAATATCATATTATTTTCTTATAGCAAGAAAAAAAACATGCAGTTATTTCTTGTTCTGAAGTTTGCACTGCTCGTTTAAGTAGGGTGACCATATTTTGCTTTGCAAAAAAAGAGGACAGGACGCAAAGACGTGTCAAAACAACGCAGTATGCGCAGAGAAAATATTCTGACTGTAGAAAGTAAATGTTAACATGAAATAAAGCTAAATCCCAGACAATTCAGGTATTTTTACGTCCAAAAAAAGAGTTCAAGACTGGGAAAAAGTGGTCACCCAGACAAATAACCTTTGTTATTTTTTTGTACAGAATGTGCACACGAATAGCGAAACATCGGCTATGTTCAAAGTTTGCTTGCTCGAATTTCAGACACAGATTTGATTACCACTCATGACTCATTATTACCCATATTCTGGTTGAATTTTACACTTGTTTGGGGGTGGGTGAGTATTTAACTGCACTGCATTATTCTCAAATATGTGTTAATATGAGTTACCTGTATCTCAGCTACCAAGTCACAGAGAATAGTTAATCAATCAAAAAGATTCAAGATATTTAAGGTAGGTCTATCGATTTCAAGTGGAATTTCCAGAAGGGGTTAGATTAGAACAGAATTCCTGTGGCTGTCAGTTATAAATAATCCCTTTAAACTGAAGTGTGAGCGTGTCTCATTTTAGCCATGTTATGTAACAGCACCGAAGCAAAAATCTTACAACATGCGGGACTCAGGACTGGTTCTCCAACTGAGAAAATGGTGGTTGAAACGTCTTAATTAAACAAATCATTCAGGGCTTCGTTCGGATTCATTCATTTTACTGATGTATAAGCCCTTTGGAGGGGAAGGATAGTTGCCAGTATTTGTGTTCTGAGTGATCCTGTTCATCCTGTGGTGCAACATCGCAATCATAATTGCAGTGGAGTCTCTCCCAATGACAGTGTCACCATGCATGGGGCAAAAAAGGTTACTAGCTCATGAAGTGGTTTGCCGATCATGAGAGTGGTATGCGAGCCATAGAGGCGCAGCCAACCTAAACACTCAGGGGAGGATCTAAGAACCGCCTTTCCTGCCACCACAAACATCCAGATGAAATTTGTCATGGAATAATGGTTGTATCTCTACAAACCAGTCACACATGTACAGACCATGGGCGTCGCCACCATTTAATCTGAGGGGGACGTGTTTCATAATTATTCATTTGGACCCCCCCACATTTCACATAAAATATTAGTTTCATGCCAGTGTGTCCCCCACCCACATTCAAAATGTTTCTGACGTGGTGCAGACACATTTAAAATGTATTTCAAAGTGCATTGAAGATGTTAATTTCTTGCTTGTGGTGTCCCAGCCTGTAGGACACTTTTTGTTAGCTTCATTTATCTACAGTGCTTTTACAGTTGTGATTTCTGTCGTCCATGATCTCCGTCTTTTCCATGACCCAATGTGCTGCTGCAGGCGTGATATTCACACTTTCTGATTCTCACACTTACGGCAAATCTATATTATTCCACTATGAACCTAAAACTAGCAACATCAAAAGTGTTAGTCTGTAGGATCTACAAACTGCCCTATTTACAAGATAATACAACTGTTACATACTGGTGTAAATGCGTGTACGCACTTGTCTCAAACTGAAAATCTCGTGCCCGCCAGCTGACCAAAGCTGACGACTCTGTACTGTAACGCATACCAGCTTTTAAGGTTTTTAATAACTAACATGTTGAAAATGCACTTGTGGAACAGTCAGCACAGTCATAGTCGATATAAATTACCAGGATAACTTGAGAGCAAACAGAACTCTTGAGTGTGAAAATTTTATTCATTTTTAGAAATGTGATTTTAGAAAGGTGATGAACTTTCCATACAGACTGGTTTGTTGTTGTAGTTTTACAGATACATTTTGTGCTTTAAAAAACACAAATATATGGGGGTGTGTGGCCTAGTAGGTTAGCTTGTTGTGCATGCAACTGGAAGGTCATCGGTTCAAATCTCGTGGTTGGCAGAGTAATTTCACCAGTGGGCTCCTGAGCTCGGCCCTTAATCACAGTTGCTCCGTTGACTGGCTGACGCTGCTTCACAAACTGTATATCACATTAGGTTAAGGAGTCCACTAAATAAACAAACAAACATTAACACTGGATATCATTAATGACTTATTCAGATAAATAGAAATGACCATTCTGTAGTTATGGATGACAGGACATGTCATGCAGCATAAAGAAATGCAAGACAGAGTTAAAACATCTTTCATGACTTTAGGTTTATTGATGTAGGAAGATATTAAGTATTCGCCTTTAAGGCATCTCAAAATGTACAACAAAGTTTACCCATTAATTTTAGCAGAATACAAAAATACACATCTCAGTGACTTCCATATTGTAATAAATAGTTAACCATGCATTCTACAATAAAAAGGCACAAAAAACGGTCACTTAGTAGTCATAAAAATTACTAACTACTTTACCAAAACCACCCATATATCTATACAATAAATGTAACATTATATTCCAAAGGTGAAAACACATTACACATTGGTTAAGTCTTAGGCAATAAATACGCAAAAATTGTGTATACCTATTTATATACCTATACGATATATAATATATTATATAAACAAATATAATATATTATATATGATTAATTTAGACATTATAAAATGTTTAAAATGAAACTGTGCCATTGTAAACAGAATGTAAACAAATGAAAGTTCTCCTTCGCCTTTTTGGAAATCAAGTTAGAGGTTTGTTAGCATCCTCTACACGGTTCTACGAAATGAGGTGGTTTTAAAACCAGGTAGTCCGCAGCTTATTCTCATTACTCAGGTAACGCTGATATTTGGTATACGTTTGCGTCAGTTTCCTTATTAAATGCACTGTACTTCCTTCTCTTCTCAATGGGGACCAAGTCTTAGGGAGGACTTCGTTTAAGATATGAAAATTTCATAATGAAGATTCAGTCCATTGTAGCACTGCAAATTTAAACACCAAACTGGATTTTACAGTGCCTCTGGGAGAGGGGCAATTAAAAAAAGGAAAAAAGGAGGTGTACTATGTACCATTCCATGCTATCAAGGTGAAGACGGTATATGTTACAGGAATATCATTAGGTCACCTGAACCCATCCCCTTTCCTGGCCTTTTCTGTCCAAATAAATGGTTAAAGAGTGGAAGCCACGCCTTGTTTGAATAAGGCACTGTGTGCTGTCATTAACTCAACTATCTTAATATCAAACGCGGTACATCATTTAATATCAAATGTTTTATACTTGCAGATGGAGAAGCTGTCCAAATGTATCACGTGCGCCGCACGATGTATGCAAACAGAAGTGGAAGCCATTAAACAAAACCACGGTCAAGAAAACGTAACACATCGTTTCCTGTCGGTTCCTTTATCAGCTACAAAATTTAGGTGCTGAATATGTTACGCTGCGTTGTTTTAAAGTAATATTGCAAGCATTTTTGTTTTTCGTTTTATATCATGGATTAAACTGAATCGTTAACGTACATGTTAACAATATGCAAAAAAAAAAAAATCTGAATTAGATAATAAATAGACATAATACATTTTGCTAATTATTTTGGCATCATTTCTCATTCAAAATATTACTCTTTCGTAATGGAATTTAGTTATAATCGTAAACATGTAGTGTTTTATAGTATCTGCTGAAATCTAAGCTCAGATATGAATATCTATCTTCCGCCAACTGAGGGAAACCTCAGTATGTCTGGCAATGCTAGTGCACAGTGTCCAGTTTTATTTCATGACGGGACCCCAGTTCTGTTTTTGCGCGATAAAATAACATGAACCGCTTGCCTCTCCCAAACACCATATTTGCACCTCCTATTTCATACTTGTGGTTCACTTGTTTATATTAAACCGAGTGCCGCAAAGGTCAAATTAACCATGAAGCAAAAGACGGAACACACGTCTGGAAACCTTAAAGGGGACACTTGCGTTGTTTTAACAATGGGGCAAA
Source organism: Brienomyrus brachyistius (assembly GCF_023856365.1). Lineage (NCBI taxonomy): Eukaryota > Metazoa > Chordata > Actinopteri > Osteoglossiformes > Mormyridae > Brienomyrus > Brienomyrus brachyistius. Next base: position 46,308,824 of record NC_064533.1, on the reverse strand, counting down.
AGTGTTTTGGACAGTGCAGTCGCAGAATCTCCAGCTATACAAATAAATCTGGCCAGTAACTTAGACATACCTGAGGCAGAAAAAACTTTAAACAGTCCAGGTTATAAAAAAAAAAAAGAGAGAGAATTTAAAAACTAAAATATAACCAATTCAGTCTAAAATGTTACTTAAACCTAAGCTGTAAGCACCATTTAATAACAGGGATCAAGAAATAGATTAATACATAGTTACGCGATAACGTATCTTTTTGTAATAAATCTCATCGTAATGATGAGGAATACATTTTTCTTGGACATTCAGAGAATAAGCGGTGTAGAGTAACAATAACTTACATTTAGTTTACTGGTACTTCAGGTCTACACTGAATACTGATTTTTATTAATATCTTTCTTGAAACCTGTCAAGTAATGCAGCATGAAGCATAAACAAAACCATTTGATTGTCCACAGAAGCAGCGGTGCTATTGAGTCCCGTAATTTCAGTGCATGTTTTCAATTTTGTTAGCAGTTAATAAATGGTTACAATTGAAATTATGTCTGTGTCTAAGCAATGGGAAAGTTTCCCTCGTTCACTTCCCAAGAAACTGATTTGCAAAGAAAAATTAAGGGGCTAATGTCAGTCTTACAGCGTGTGCAATGATTTGGAAGTATTACAATAATTCAAAGGTCTACAAACTAAAACATGTAATGGTTAGAAAAAAAGTGAGTATTGTCTAAATGTGTATCGTACTTTCTCCATCTAGTGGGGAATTGCTGTAATGAATAATTTTACTGAGGAAGTAAAGATGATTTGCCACTCTACTGTATACTAATACTCTGATTGAAGTATATTCAAAATGGCCGCTCTTATGTAATGTGACAACCAACATGTAACTTGTTCTAGAACTTGCACAAGGAAATTTCCAGAAACCCTCTCCTTAAATTATCCAGGAAGCACAGTGGAACACGAGAAATAACCAGCTGCTGGAAGCACTTTGGACAGTCCGAAGCCATTTGATTTTATAGTTGGGCTACCTAAAGGTCCACCTTTTTCTAGGAACCAAGGAGAGAAGTTAATGAAACGCTCTTTTTAGTTTCCAAAACAAAAACAAACTCACTCACATTTTATAGCTTCAAAATACAATCAACAGTATCAAAATAAGTACAATATTGCACCTTCATTAAAGTACAACAGCATATAAAAATATGAGTTCACTAAACTATCATTAACATTGGGGTTCTGGTGCAAAACACACATTTAAATGTGTGAGCTGTCTTTTATAAGCAATCTACAAAGGCCTATAACTATTACCGTATAGATTTAAATCTTCTATTATATAAACACACAACTGAACAATTTCATATAGCAGTATACCCTGTAATGCCCTCATCTATACCAATTTAAAATGAAGTCCTACAAACCTATCTCACACTGGTTGCAGGAAACTTACAGCTCACAGTAAGTTTTGCATCAAGTGTTAAAATAATATTCCTAACCTGATAAAGCGTTATGTTACAGCCAGACACTGATGCACTGGCTTTTGAAAGTTGAACCTAAACATAGAGTCTAACAATCACCAAGAGCTGTTTATTAAGTAGATTATTTCTTGCCGAGTAAACAGCGAGAAAGTACCTATCAACAACCCAAAAAAACTTAACTAAACTTAACAAATATTAACTTTGTTGGCAAATAACTTTTCACGATTCATTCTAAAGCAACTCCTGATAGTGTTTAAATGTTCAAGTGCCATTTTGGTGCAATAATTACTTTTTTTAATAGGCAAAGAAGAACGAATGCTTACAAAATACTGTCTTCCCTTTGGTTCTAGTGTTCATACCTATACCTGGGCTTGCGCGGTATGTAATTTTTCATACCGTCATACCGTCCAGACATTATACCGCAGTATACGGTATTTTGACGGTATTTTCAAAAGCAACGCTATTCCGGTATTTTGAAATCTTGGCAATAAAAATTCGTTGGCTAATTTTATCACCTGATCCTTAGCTAATTTTGAAGCATGAAATACTGTAGTATACCGTAATACCGCTCAAACCTAGCTATACCTGTGTGAAACACCGCATTCCAACTAACAGTTCATAAGGTCCTTGGTATTTGAAAAATCTGTTTGTATGAACTAGGATAACAGACTTATAAGGTACGTAAAACAGTTAATAACGCCGAAAAAAAAATATGGCACACAACTGCTAAAGAACACAGCTTCTTTACGCATAGCTTCCATGCTAAAAATCGAATTACGAAACCTAGAGGCAAAGGGTTACTTCAGACTTCAGTAGTAACAAATGGCATAATATTAAATCGATATAAAACTCGTTCAAGTGTTCTTTGTGTATGTTAAAAAATCTGACATTAATCATGCAATAAAATAGATTTCCAAACCAAGCAGACGTACCATGCATTACTTCACTGTTTTATGAGACTCCAAAGTAATTTTTTGTCCTTGGTCCCAAACCCATTACAACTGAACTACCATTCATTTTCAGTGTCTGCCAACTCCTCCCTGCCAACCTAAAATGTAAACAATGCTGTTGAAAGCATGATATTTCAGACATTAATGTCTCCCTCCTGATACTAGCATCAATGATAAAGCCAATGTGTCAGTTAGCATTAAGAAGCCACAAACACTACCCACAGTACATGCTTCATGGAAGTTCTGTTTTGCTACTTGCCATACCCCCCTCCCCCCACCCTGGAGGCCAAAGACTGTCCCTTAAAATGCTGATTGTTGCATACCTGACTTTGCCCGGAGTGGAGCACATTAAAATGGCATTTTTGAGTGTACCCACCTACAGCTCTCGTTCTAGAACATTTGGCACTGCTACCCTCTTAAACAAAAGAACACGTCAGCGTCGGTCTCCTTCAGGCAGCTGTCATTAAGAGGGACTTCCTCCCAGTCCTTGCAGAGCTCCGCCCCCTGTACCAAGCTCTCTCGTAAAATATAGCTCCGTGGAACGCTGCAGAATCTCGCCCATCTCAGAGGTCCATCAGGTTGCTCTTGGCCAGCTCCTTAGTTCCCTGTAGAATTCTCTTCATATGGCCCACCTTCGATATCCCCAGATCCTGTTAGAACGAAACCCGTTACACCGTGTCAGACTGATAAACGACAGCAGAACACACACCTGAAGGATATATAACAAAAAGGAATACTTCAGCAAGTACTGTCAGAAGTGGATGCCTTGGACACAATGAAGGTATTGCCAAACGGATTTGTTAGGAGAGCAATGCAGTGCTCACCTCGAAGACCGTCAAAAGACCTGTCCAGTTACACATGGAAAACAATATGCAATACTATGCCCAGTGATTAAAAATCATAACGCAATGTCCCAGAAACACATCCGACCATTTAAAAAGCGTAATAGTATCACGTTCTCATTCAGTGTACTGCACTTTCACATTTTGATATATTTATAATACCGTTATAAAAACAGTTATGAAGTTATATACGGCGTGGGCGAATAGTAGGGATACAGATTTTATTTTACAGTACTGATTGGGTCAGGTTTAGTCTCTTGGGCATTTGAAATGTCCTCCATTAATGTTGATACATTCCTGGACCCTGTCCCTGACACTGTGACACACTTTAGAACAAATCCCAGTTACCATCAATGTCCACAAATGCTTGCGAGATGAATTCCTTCAATCCATTCACTGTGTGGGGCTTCCTCTCAAAAGCCTTCTCCATTACTAAAAAAAAAGTCTATGGGTGTCAGGTTGGCTGAATGTGGTGACCAGTCAATGCTGCCATGTCCCCCGATTCCAACACTGTGGAAAGGTGTTATCAGGTAGATAAGGTGCATCACAGTGTCAGGGACAGGCTGCAGCAATGCATCAACATCGACGGAGGACATTCCGAATATCTAAGAGACTAAACGTGACCCAATCAGTACTGAAAAATAAAAACTGCACGCCTACTTTTAAAAATAAAAAATTTACTTTGTAAAATGGAACCTTTGTGAAATAAAAACCTCTAAACACCATCTTGGTATCTATTTGTGTTCTTCATAAATGCCTGGTTACTTCATCCTAGTACAGCTGTTCCATAAACAAAAACTGTTACTTGTCACTACATGCGGGACTAAGGGTTGCCATACTGTCGATGCGTGTTAGCCAATCACAAAGGAGGTGTGTATCAGGGAAAGAGGCTCGGATTTTATGGATTTTATGTCCAGAGGTGGGTGTTCCTGCAAGTAGACATGTATTTTTGTCAAAGACACCAGGACAGCCCAGACGGCACAATGAGTTTCCACAAGCATTTTCCCTTCGATGAGAGGGACAGAGGTTTGGTATGACGGGACGGGACAGAAAGAAATCGGCACAGTTCAAGGTACAGTGTGTCAGCTGGCTTGTGGGGCTTGTCAGCAACCTCCTCACTCTCAAAATCAATTCTTTCAACCTTAAACGTCGCTCCCGTTAAGATCACATATCAAAAATGATAATGAAAGTCGCATGATGGTTTTCAGATACACAAATCTTCAGGGTTAGGATAAGGTTAGGATACAGTGGAACAAAGCTGTTTAGATAAGGGCAGGTAAGAGGATATTCTCATAAACATTATGAACCCAGACCAAATATGGAAACATTTACTGTTCACCCTACTGAGGAGACGCTGTGATGGTTTCATGCTGTATACCTGAATCCAAGTAACTGTTATTTCCTGACGTAACCAAGGCCACTGTCAGAAGATGGTTTTCAAACACACCCACTACAGAAAAGCCAGTTTCACATCTTAATATTTCACATGTATATCTCACCATGCCTCAGAGCAGCCCTGCCAGTCGGCAAATGTCCGAAGCGCTAAGATCCTCCAACCCCCCCATCTGCTGTTGACATTTTTTTTCCTAGCAGTCACCCCCACTCCTCCTAACAGCAAAACACACACATGCACACGAGCAAACACCTGCAACACTCCGTCACCAACAGTCGGGGATGCCCATATATGGGATAGGGGGAGCAGGGCGGGGTTGGGTGGGTGGAGTTAGTACACAAGTTTCGTCTTAAAACCAACTTGCACACAAGAAGCCAAGCAGGGCAGTGCAACACACAAGGGCAAAAAGGGAGAAAGAGTGGAGGGAGGGAAAGAGGGAGAGAGAGCTATTGTGCATATGTGTGTGAGGGTGAGAGAAAGAGAGAGAGAGAGAGAGAGAGATAGAGAGAGAGCGCAGGTCTGGTTGAGGCACAGAGGGGTTGCGTATACCTTGAGGTCTCTCCTCTCCAGGTGAAGGAGCTCGGAGCCGCGGATGTCGTGGCGGATGAAGGTGTCTTTGTACTCCCCCAAGCTGAGCTGCTCCAACCAGGCGGCCACCTCCTCAGTACCCCACTTCTGAACTACACAGGTCAAGAGCAAGAAGCCCTCTTTCAGTCTCCGCCCCCTCAGACGCATGACACAAGCAAACAGGGTCAGGCCAAAAGGAAGAGCACGGCACAAATAAAATGAGAGAGAGAGAGAGAGAGAGATAGAGGAGAAGAGAGAAGAAGTGGCGGGAGCAGCTAGCAAAACGAGGGTTAGGAGGCTGTTTTGGTACAGGCCTCTGGTATTGGGTGCACCAGAGTCTGGCATGCGGGTTATTGTAGTGGGACGTCCACCATTCCAGAGGCACACAGGACAAAGGAAGGAGCGGGAGGCTAAAGCCTGGGCATCCTGGAGTCCGAATCCATCCCCCGCGTCACGAATCCAGCCCTGCCACACCCCACCCAAACCTCCAGCGACAGGTCTGGGCTACCCCACCCATGCTGCTCAACCGAAGCTCCACACTTGCGTCCGGTCAAAAGCAGGGATACCCATCCCAGTGCAAGAAAACGCACAACCTCGACAGCAGGAAGTCCGTTGGCTAGGTGCCCGTGGATGAGGATGGTAGATACCCTCTGGCGATGAACAGGTTCATGACTGCGGCAGGGCCAAATGAATAACTAGTGGCTTGAAATCAAAGCTTGAAGAGGTAATTATATGGTCTCACGTTTAATTGTGTAGGAGTCATAATTAATAAAGGCACAAATGTTTCATTTTCCTGTTGACCAAATGGTGAGATGATTTCCAACCATCAAATGACAGGAGTACCTCTCACAGTCAGCAGAGGGCAACCAAACAGCAAGCTAGTAAATCCATGTCTGGGAGCTTTGGTTTGTGTCTGCTAACACGTCAACCATCCTCGGGGGTACGAGACAACACCACAAACAGAGAGACTGGGCATGGATACTCATGGGTGGTCAGGCTGGACTGATGACTAGATGACGGCACAAAACAGAGACACAAAATTAGCTTCTGGCAAGATGTCCGCCGAGCGCCATTCTTGCATGGCTGAGTGATCACTTGCTCACTGGGGTCCAGATGAGCTTGGGTGTTTGCAAGCATTGAATGTGGTGAAACAAATCTATGGGTGTTATGAATAAAACCAAGGTGTAGCATTGCCATACTTTTACAGCGTAGGTACAAATCCATCCACCAGAGGGGGCAATAACACATTTCATACCACTTTGTATAAAATTTCACAAAAAAAATTCTCTGTACAAAGTAATCAATTTTGTCAATTCTCAGAATGAAGAAAATGTGAAACTAAATTTCTAAAAGCCTCTAAAGTGGAAATATTTCTCTTTAGTGTTCGGTATTGGAAATAGCATACTCAGAGGCAGCAAATACAACATATATATTACGTACAACATATTCATACATGTAGGCACAGATATATATGTATTCCTACATATACAAACATCTAATTTAGTCACTGTATGGCACTTACACAGTATTTAGTACAGATATGGTATTCAAATTATAGGGGTATTTCTGGTTACAGAACATAAATGTTTCACTTCAAATCCAAGACTTATGTCAATAGTGGTTGTGGTCTGATACAGGATTGCTCAGAATTCTCACCCAATCATACTGATGGTTACAGCAACTCAAGTCTCACACTCATACCTGGTGTTTAAATCTGATTCTGAATCAGATCCATAAACGGACTGCAGTAGGAAGCAGTTGTACTGACACTCCTCCACTTACGAACTTCCAATTTACGAACTTTCAGACATACGAACGAAGAGGACTGTGAGTCCAAATTGTGTTCATTGGGCTCCCGTTTCCTGTCTGCAATATAATTTTTTTTTCTGCACCGCAATTCTGCCCAGTATGACTTCTGGCCGCTATTCCCACCGCACAGCAGCGTGTCGTGTGTACTCCCAGCATCCCAGTTCTTTGTACTTACGAACATTTCAAGTTACGAGCGCCCGTTCGGAACATATCTCGTTCGCAAGTAGAGGAACGTCTGTACTTCCCACAATAAACATCTGCACATTCACACCCTGCATCTGCACACGCTTCAGTAAAAATAACCATAAACCACACAGATGTATAAATAAGCTGCAAATCATTGATTCATATGTAGAAGCTGGCCTGTAACTGGGTGGGGAGGGGCTACTTACCTGGCTGGGAGGTGCCCTTCTTCAGGACCTTCTCCTTCTTGAACTTTGGCACGATGCGGAACATGGAACTGCGGCTATTCCTCTTGCCATACTCCAGGGAGGGGTCCTGGAACACGGAGAGGCTGTCAAACCACCCAATCTGGCAGAGGCACCTTTGGTGGGCGGGGCTAAGTGCTGACTGCCTATTGGCTAGGGACTCTTCCTTTGGGGGCAGATGAGATGTGTCAAACTTTTTCTATTATAACAAGCAAGGCTTTCGACCGGGAAAAGCCCAAGCAATTCTAAAGCGATTAGGTAGTACAAACAGTAACCAGAGCCAAGCCACTGTGCTGAATGTCTGCATTTTTACAGGGTTGGATCATCTATGTCTGGCGTTAAATGCAAAGTAGTTTCCACGATTTCTAAAATGCAATCAAAATCAAAGTCAGTAGTGTAAATATTTGTGAGAGTGGTGGGGTGGGGGGGCTTACCTCCTCGTCGTCGGGCTGCAGGATGTGGTACAGCCAGGGGATCTCAGCCAGCTTCCCCAGCTCCACCTCCACGCTCTGCAGCGCGCTCGACAGCAGCTCCTCGTGGGGGGGGTCCAGTTGCTTTTTGGTCAGACACAAGACCAAGTAAGAAAGAAAACTCACTCCTTCACACAGGGGAACAAGCTAAGGGGCTCTGGGCAGAGGACATTCATGAATGAATACATTCGGTTTGGTGCACACAATGAAATGAATGAATACATTCACTGACACGGGCGGAACCTAAATTCACATGTAGATGTTCAACATAGAAAACATTAAGCTAATTTGGGTTATGAGTTTGTTACAGATAAAGCTGGTCAGTCGGTGGTAATCGGCATTTTGGGAACATTTTGGTTTCCTGATAAATTGCACCAACACAGGAGAGAGTAGTTGCTAAGACCAGGACTGTCCATCGACGTTATACTGAATTTGGATACGTTGCCAAAACGCAAGCAAACATGCAAACTCTTTTGAGGTGACATCATCTGGGTGTGTGTACAACTGGAGCAGAGCATAAACAGCCTCTGTAAGTTAGTCTCCCTGTGGAAATTAAGCTAATTTAGCTACAGATAGGAGGCCATACTCAGTTGTAGAGAGCCTGATATTTAGTACATCATGGTCCTAATAGGAGGCGGCATGGTGGTGCAGTGGTTAGCACTGCTGCCTCACATCTCTAGAACCCGGGTTCCAGTCTCTGCCAGTGTTCTGTGTGTGGAGTTTGCATGTTCTCTCTGTGGGGTCTCCTCCAGTCTCCCTCCAAAAGCATGCTGATGTTACTCGAAGTTTACCAAATTACCCACAGGTGTGCCTATGTGTGGGAGTGTGCCCTGCAATGGGTTGCCCCCCCCCCATCCTGAGTTCTTCTCTGCTTTATAAAGCCCCCCCCCCCCCAGCAATCTAGTACAGGGGTTACAGAATATGATTTTTTTTAACAATATGAAAAGAAATATGTGGTTTTTAATCAGCCACATCAACAGACACATTGCCTTTGTTTACAGCTTAGCCTAATTCTGTTTGCAGTTTTAATAATAAATGCTCTCAAAGCAAATTCTGTTTTCCTTGCTGCACTGAAACTGCATGGAACCGTGACCCCAAAACTGAGGTTTGTTGTGAACTGAGAATTTTTTGTACTATTGCACCCCTCACACTAAGAATGAAAAAATGTGGAAAATGGCTGTTTAGTTTACAGCTGATTGTTTGTTTATTTATTTATTTATTTATTTATTTGGCTCAGGTTGATTTAAAACACTGAGGCATACTGGCTTGCACCTGGGTTGGCTCCGGAAACAGTATTGTCACGCGATTCCAACATCCTGACCTAACAAGTGGATAAAGAAGTAATCTGATTTAATATTGTCTCATTACATATATTTGCTGACAATAAGTATTTCTCATTTGAGAATGAATGCCCTGTTTGTTTTGAAAAAGGTCAAATGTTGAGAGTGTCACCTGCGATTTCGCTGAAGATGGTGCAATGTGGCTTGCTGGCCCAGTGGAGGCAGCAGAGAGCCGGCCATACTCACCAGTGACACCCGGCCCACCAGCAGCGATTCGGTCTCATTGTGCAGGGCCTTGACATTACTGGCCACTTCGATGGCCGTGTTCCTGGTCAGGCTCTGAAGAGAATGACAGGAAGCATAAAAAATCCCAGCATAGACCTCAGAAGATCTCCACGATGTCGTAAAATGCCCATAAAGATAAAGAGGCATCCAGTGGTAATACTGGAAAAGATACTGATTCAGGATTGGCCTCCGCTGATTCAGGATTGGCCCCCGCTTAAGGTCTCACCTCAGGGAACTTGGGGTGCGTCTTGTTGAGGGCGTGGGAGCAGGCGTTGACGGCGTGGGCCAGCTCCTGTTCCAGGAGTCCATTGGTCTTGGCAGCCTCACAGATCCTGCCGGCGGGAATGAACACGTTTGGGGTCAGAGTTCATTCTAGTAGCCACGCCCACACAAAAACACTAACCTCTTATCAGCAGGCGAAGAGGCTGGGAACGACCAGCTGGCGGCAAGTCATCATGCAGACCAGGAGGCTCGGCGGCATACGCAGGTTATTATGGGATGTGGGGGCGTTACCTGGTGATGAGCTCCTCGGCGGCTCGGGCACACATCTGGATGAGCGTGGCTTCGTCTTCTGTCGCCAGGTCGACAGACTGCTGGGGGTAGAGGTGTGGCCGCAGGGGGGGCTTATCGTACTTCAGCTTGTCCTCCCAGGACTTGAGGGTGTTCTCAAAGGCCTGTGAACACACACACGCTCACAGGAGGAGATGCACCACGCACATATAGGCAGACACACAAAAACAACCCTCACCCATAGAGGGAGCCCAAGAGCATGGCTTACTCTGTCCCGCGTCAACATTTGGGCCCGGTTTTTGTGCTGGATCTTTATAACCCCAGGGGGCTGGATCCAAGCTTCACCATCCACCTGGATGGGCACACCTTCATCTCCTAGGATGGTGATCTTCACCGTGCGGCACTTGGAGGGCAGGATGGGCAAGACGTTAGCACCATGGACAGAGCAATGCTGAGTGCAGAGGCCGGGCGGCAGCTTACCTGGGCGATCCGATGATGCTGGAGTTTGATAACTCTGGACACGGCCATCTGCATGCTACCAAACACGGCCACCACCTCTAAGATCTTATCGTCGAACGAGGGCGCACAGAATATCTGGGGAGAGGAGCGAAGCCCCCAATGCAGGTGTCAGTGGTAAAACAGCTACTTGCTGATTTCAATGCTAGCAGGTACCTTTCCTTGATGTTCTTTTACACAGCTGATGGCTTCAGATGAGGATTTCTTAATTTACCCTTAATGATCCAGAGTGTATGCTGCTTTCTCTTCCAGCTAAACATAATTGTTTAATTAGTCTTGATTGAGCTCTCGAATGAAAGGCACGATTCAAATTATGCCAACATTAAGGCTTGATTAATGAATACTTTTTCAGCTGCATCCACCCAAATCGAGGAACAACCTATCACAGAAGGTAATGGAAGATCCTTTATTTGATCATTTGAAGAATAAACAATGTTACTGCAAACTTAAGTTAAATTAATAAAACCCTTATTTAATTATACATAATCTTCATTTTTTGTCCTTTAGTACAATTGTAATCTTTCCATTTATTCAATCAACAGATAAGTAAGAGAATGATTGCGAATTCTATCATAAGGTGTCCACTAGAGGGCAGAAGAAGGGCATTTATTTAATGTTGTGTGTCAAAGTTACTGTTTGTTCTAGTACCCTGTTGTTCTTAGGCCAGAATAAATGGCCTCTAACCACAGATAGACTGTCCTGTTAAACATATGAATTTGCTTATCTGTAATATCCAGTGGAGACTGTAAATCCGGTAAATCATGTAAAATGGCCAAATAAATTGTCATGTCATCTCATAAGCCTTTTGTTATCATGCAGTAATGAGACAGGAGTCCATTCCTTAAAGCAGCTGATTTATGCACTTAGCGACACGGACAGAGAAGGACAAAGGAAGCCACATGCATTCGGGCAGCCGAGATCCCCCCTGCTACGGCAGTATTTGGACAATGGGTATTGACTGGGCGAATGGACAATTGTTGGCTCTGGGGTACAATAGAAAAGCTCAAGGGATCTGGATCAACAGGCCTTTGGCTACAAATGTGTTTAACCGGCATGTTACGTCGCTGGCGAGCAGAGGCTCCCAGCCACCTGGCACGTCAGACTCCGCCAGGAAGCGCAGCCAGCCTGCCCGCCTGACCTTGACATTCCTGGTTGGCGCGGGGTGGAAAGGAAACAATAGTGCCTGGCCCCTGAAACGCAATATGAGCCATGTGGCTCAGCCCGAGCTGTGGAAGATCAGTTTATTCCAGATGAGCCGCCGGGGTCCTTACATAAACACCCTGCAGCGAGCCTGGTCCCTCGCACTCAACCATGAGGCATCCCACTAGGTTCAGTCAAGGCCTCGAAACAGAAGCCTTAGTATTTGAGAAGAGGCAGTGCACCACTGGTCTCCAGTAAGACATGCCGTGTTTATAAACGAAGAGCAACAAAAATCAAAGACCCCGGTGAGATGTTTAATGAAACTGACTCTAGCAAATAAACTCCAATGTAGAATGGCCCGAGATTCGAAATTTCTAGATCCGTCAGCTTGAAGGCACCGCAGGAAACACAGGGGCTGCGAACATGGCCGCCAGGCTTCCGAACGCGCACTTACGTCGTCCTCTTTGGTCCCACCCCAGAAGTTAGTGCCGCCGGCGTAACTGGGAATATTCAGCACAGCGATTCCCTGGAGACTGGGGAGGGGGATGTACTGGCCATCGCACTGAAAAACAGCAGCAGCAGAGAAACACTGAGCACCTGACATCACTGTTGGGCAAGCATGGTGCATGGGATTGGACGCCCTCCATCGCCCATCCACTGGCAGATGCCAATGTCTTTGATCACTGTGTGTTTTTTTTTTTTTTCAAAATGCTATTAAGCTCATTGGTCACAACTGAGTCGTCCCCGACTCCCCCGTCACCTGGATTAACACGACATGTTACAGGGGGTCATAGGAAGGGTAGCGGACCATAAAACCGAATCTACATCTCACCTCCAGCTGGACCTTCTGCTCCAGATTCTTGTAGGTCCTTTGCAGCAGCTCTTTGGTGCCCAGCACCCCGTACCACATCATGTTCTTGGTACGGCTCCTAGGCAAGACAGGAAAATTCCGGAATAACTACATCTCATTTTCACATGCTCACTGTCAGCAAAGTCCTACCTTTCCTCCTTAAGGAACAACAGGACATTATATAGGGTGGGATGTATAGTGCGAGAGATATGAGCAAAGACATGTCCTGTACAGAGGACAGAAATGAACTGCTGCATCTCAGGAGGATATTTATTCAGTCCAAATGCCGGATAAATGGAACAGGTAAATTCAGCCAGATGAAATCTGAAATCAGCCTCTGTGATCAGTACCCGTGCAGTATTATGCCAACACCAATGGGAAAGCAAAGTCAATCAGCGCCGCACCTGCACTTCTCAGGATGCTCCTCCCGCTTATTGTTGAACTCCAGGGAGATCTTGGCGTCTAGTCCAATGCCAAAGTAATTATTCATGACGCATTTCTCCAGGTAGCCGTCCCTGCGTGAGATAAGGTAGCATGGATACACTTCGGTTCTTAATGACTTACGAGAAAAGGACAAATGGAGGAGAAGACATCCAACCATAACATAACAAATCATTTTGTAGGGAATACATTACATTACTCTTCTTTAGCCAAGCATGAGCACACCACATTTTCCACAAGGCTTGCTGACAGACCATGCCACATCTAAAATATTGTTCCATCGCTGATGTCATCAAGGCTTTACACATACATACATACACCCGTAAAGCTTCTTACATAGAGTCAAGATCTGGGTCAATGAATGGTGTAGCTCCAAACGGGTCTATGTTGGCCAGGAGCATCTTGCTGATGATTGAGCTCCCGGCAATGGATGCAGCTAGACCAGCTCGCAGGCCTGCCGGCAAAGGGACCCAAACCGACGTCAAGCCAGCAGACGTCCAACTAGAGACTCAAGGACCCTCGATAACCAGAGGGGAATGCACTGCATGTTCATGAAGGTCATTAATTATTGCTATTATCGTGTTGACACCTATTAAAAAGTAATTAGATAAGTTCTTAATTCAGCTACTGTAGCTAAATATACAAAAGAAATAATTTAGCTAGCTGAGCTCAGCTCAATAATACTGATCATAATTAATGACTTTTGATTACGAAAATGAATAGACGATGAATAAAGATGTATCATCTTATCGTACAGTGCAGACATGCCATTTTAATAGCCGCAGCTTGAAGCAGAAGATTTTTGTGTGTGTGTGTGGACCAGGTATACATTACATTGGGGGGACCAAAATATGATAACATCTTATTATTTTGATGTTGTAGGGACCATTTTTCCAGTCCCCACAAGGGGAAATTTAATTTAATAAAAATCTGTGACTGCAATCAAAAAACTAAAAACCCAAAAAATACTTTTGTTTGGTCACTTATGGTTGAGGTTAGAGCTGGGTAGGTTGTCATTGTTGGGATTAGGGTTTTGTCCATCGAAATGAATGGAGAGTCCCCACAAAGATATGAATACAAACACGTGTGTGTGTGTGTGTGTTTGTGTGCATACAGTCATATTACAGCAGATGTGTGGGCACAGAGCAGCACAGCATTGTCTCTGGGCAGGCGGGTGTTAGGAGTGTGTCAGCGTGTTGCGGTACCAGGGCAGATGATGCGTGTGTTGAGCACAGGTAGATTCTCCTTGCTGGTGGTGAAGGGGGGCATGGAGAAAGAGCCACAAGATTGGGTGCTCCGACTCAGCCTTCTCTCCGGGGGGGAGCACGGTGTCGTCGTCTTAGCTGATTGGGGGTGGGATGAAAACATGATCATCAGCACCTCACAGAAGATCAAAGCAGCATCATATAGAAGATATTCCTTCCAAAAAGTCCATGAGAACTTACATACATCAGCTTACAGTTCCATCATTGTGCTCTTACGTCAACTGCTATAAGACCCATAGGATCTCCAGTACACAGGCCTTCGATTATCAGTTATTAAGGTGTGTTCTCCCAATATCAAGCTCCTTCCTACACCTTTGGACACAGACCTCCACCTAAGACTTATCTTCTTAGTTTAACAAACCCTCCTGACTGTCACTTTCAGCCTTGATCACATCAGGTAGGGGCGACCCTTCACATTAAGCGAGATTAAGACTGAGATCTTTACGGTTAAATGGTGCACCTGTTGCAGTCTTGGATGGTCAACCTAAACCACGAACACGCCGTGAAATGACACAGCTGAAATTCGATTCTTGTCCCCTCTGCCCACAGGGCAGAAACAAAGTGAAGAAGCAGAAAGAGACTCAACAGCTGCCTGAAATTAAGCGGGAATAGCCAGGGACGCCACCAGGCTGCAAAATCAGCCTTCGCTTCTCCTCTGGGGGGACGGGAGAGGAAGCAGGAAACCACACAAACAGGAAGTACCACGGCAACACATACAATGCCGTGTTCTATAAATGAAAACAGACGGCCGCTGACTCAGAACACCAACTCATATTTAGATGTGCCGTAAATCACGTCCAACTCGGGGAGCGATGGTAACCGATGCTGTAAATCAAACCAACACAGAGGTGTGTCAACACTAACACCCAGTGTTTATGAAGGTATCTGAAAAGTGTTCAAATCAGCATCACGTACAAGACGCTTGCAAGATCTAGCAAACGCTGACGTCGCTCTGGTATTTTCTGAAGTATTTTCATAAATTAAAGAGCATTTTTCCCCTCCACACAAACAGCTCATTAACGAAATGACTGAAGTACAAAGCAAACAAGCGCTACAGGAAGCAGAAGCTGAGGTGAACATGAGTAAATGACAACACCTCAAAAACATGCAGACTAAATTATAAAATCTTACTCTCCTCCCACTAAAAGTAACATACCGATAAACATAAAAGTCAAAACGTGAAAGAACTGTACTGCTTATGAATGCATATGTGATCCAAAATTGTTTTAACAGCAAATTCAAACAGGGTCATGGCGATTGGGAAGATAACCCAGGCAGCACAGATCGTACAGCGGTGTCCATCCTGGGCCGTAAGCTGGTCGATCGCAGTGTGGTAACTTAAAATCACATTCACATGCTGTGGTTGATTCATCTGGGCTGTTAGGACTCTGGAAGCACTGCGCACTCCTAGCAACCAAGAAGTCAAGGGTATGTCAACAAGCAACCTACAGGTTATGACTTGGTGTCCTGCATTCCTATGCACCTTCCTGAGATGGGTCCCAATCACAAATAGCACTGGTCCAAGACAAACACGATAGCCGGGGCTTGATTTGAACCTGCATCCCTACACCCGGCTGAGTCACCATACAGCCCTTGTCTTTATTGTTTTGCATGATTAATATAAAAGTGTAATGCCATATGCCTGTTCTTATCTTAGCGCTTTACTTCAGAAATACCAGCAGGTGGCAGCAGTTGTTCCAAAACATGGTAGCAGTTCACTGTAAATGACAAAGTGCAGTAAGTTTCTCGGTCACCTACATCACTGCTTTGGTGGACTTAGTCCATCTCTCCTTTATAAGGTAGTGTTTTTGTGCCCAGTGTGAGGTACCAGAAGGGGGGAGGGCTTACAGGACTGAGATTCCAGCTCTTTGGTGTCCTCATCCTTTTCGTTGTCTTTGTCCTCCTCCTCGCTCTCCTTCCGGAAATCTGCCGGGGACTGGGGGTCCTGCAGCTCCTCAGTGTGAGCGTTCTGCTCATCGACGACTGTGGGGGGGGGGGGAAGCACACCGTAGCTCAACCGCTTAGCCAGCCCTCAACACGTCCGCTGAGTCAGTGGCTGCAGGAGTCCAGAACAGGACATTATCGTTTCAGAAACACCATCATTACTTTCCTTTTTCTTTCGGACTTCACGGCACTTTCATTATACCTTCGTTAAAAACGGCATTTGTCCCAAAAGAGGGGCCTGATGCTTCCAGATCTGATGGAACAGTCTTTTTCCAGAGGGACTAAGTGCACCTCAAGGTAAACATTACCCGTGCTGTCCTGACACTCACTCTCACTCTCACTCTCCCCTGGGGTGCAGAAATGTGGAGGAGTTTCTCCAAAATCCTGCTAGGTTAGATCCACATGCCTCCCCCAGCATGGCCTGTTACTGTCATGCTGCAAATGCGTTTTGAGATGTTTTTTTCTTACCCCCAGGAAAATATTGTCTCTGTCTTCCTCACCCCTATAAGGGTAAATGGCGGCGACCCCTCTTGGAACGTCCTAAATGTCACACGGATCGGGGAGGGGGGAGGAGGGGGGCTGCAAATCTGGGCCGCAACATTTTTTCTGGCACAGCGTCCTGGCAGCTTTCTTTACGCCTCCTGGCATCGCTCGCACCTCACCCACGCCGCTGAGAACTAGAGAGCCAACGTGACTGAAGCCACCCAGCGTTCTGGCCGATTACCACGTTTCGGTAATAATTTCATGTATTACACTGAAACTTTCAGACAGCTGCCCTGTCCTTTATTTTAGTGCTGTGATCTGTGTGAGGCGCTTTGGGGATGGAACACTAATAAATCAGAACAGATAACCTGATTTATGTTTAAGGAGGTAGACCAATCAGGGCCAGCTGGGTGGCATGGGGGGAGAATCCAGGGAAGCTGAGGAGTGATGTCGGGCCGCTGGCTGAGGCGATTTCAATGTCATGGTGGTACGGTTTTGAAGCCCAAACATAGGGTGCTATGTGGGTCAGTGGATTAAGATGCTGGTGATTGAAAGGTTGTGGGTTCAGGTCCCAGAGAGGCCCTCAGTTCCCACTTGCTTCAGGAGTCATCTGACCATAAAAATGTGTACTGCTTTGGCTAAAGGTGCCTGTTAAATAAAGGATTTGAAGTTGTTCAGTGGGTCTTAAAGGGCCATGGGTCCCATTTCTTTTCCACACCTTTGCCGTGATCATGTGACAGCCCCCTGCCACACATTTCCTCATCGAGCTCGATTCCGATACGCAAACCCCAGTGCTGAGTGAGCACCGCCTTCGGCTGCTGCCACTCACCTTTCTCTGCCTGCTCGACGATCTGCCTCACTGCCTTCTTCAAGCTATTGGCCCGAAGCATGAGCTGTTCTTTGGCTTTGAAGACCTTGTGCGGGGATCCCTTCTCCATGACGCTATCCTCCAGCTTCTCCTTCAGCTCAGTCAGGGACTCCTGGCTGTGGTCCTCCAGCTCCTCCACCTCCTCTGGGTCCTCCTCCACGATGGGCGGCGTGCCGCGCAGGGCCGTAGCCTGAGCCTCCACTTGGAGGGTTTGGAGGAGCGAGTCCAGCTTCTCGTTGAGGATGGCACACTGTGGAGAACCAAGGATGCATCACGCCAAAGCCGGCCTTAGCAGGCGCAGAACAAAAATATAAGAATGTAAGAATAAAACAGGAAACTAACATTTAAAATAAACAAGCCATAGTGCCAAATATTGTTCCATAACACAGCTCACTGTCAAGCCTCCATGTTAACACAATCGCTCCTTGTGAGAGTCTGAGATCCGTTCCAACAGGCACGTCATTAAGCAAAATGGTCACTATGTGAAAATCACGCTCGCCTAGGCGTGACCGTGACTGTGCTTACGACTTTACTTCAGCTTTTTATACTCAGTTTCTTTATGAAGTGGACATTTATAACAACATTTTGTGCATTCTACTTCAAAGATCTCTCTCACGCCAGCGTGCGTCATTGCCAAGCGTCCAAAATTTTCGCAGAAAATTAATTCTTTCATCACCGTGGCAAATGGTGCCTAACTGAAGAAGTCACTAAATGAGAAGTATGTCTGTTCCATGATTGTCTAACATTATCATTGTTATGAAGATGACATTATAACTACTGCTATTATTAGTAGTAATGACAATTATACCAGCAATTTTCCAAAACTCCAAAACAAGCCGACTTTGACTTGCAAATGATCGTCTCAATATTAATACAGGAGTAACTCAGGATTCATACGTTGCTTGGATCTCAGCTGCAGCATTGATGAACCGACAACCTTCTGGTTCCAAGTCTGTGTCTTTAGCTGCTATACTACTGGCTAATATCCTGACTGCAGCTCGGAACGCCGCCCTCACCTTCACAGACATGCTCTCAGCCTCGTCTGTATTCTCCGTGGCTTTCTCGTACGACTTGCCGACTTTGGCCACGAAGTCCTTGACCGTCTCACAGAGCACCCTTAGAGTAAAGGAGCGGAGAGTGGGTGAGCTGGCAAACCACCCCCCCCCCACCACGGCCCAGGGCACTTTCTGTAGGCGTCATCACGGAGGACCCACTTGGCGGAGGAGATGACGACGGAGTGCTGGTCCGAGTTGAGGATCTTGGTGAGGTGGGCGGCGACTGAATCCTCATAAGAGGATATCTGAACCTGCTGGAGCACAGTGCACACAAGGGGGTGGGGGCCGTCACAGCACGTACACGGGCGGCTCAGAAAACACCCAGTGATTAAGGAATTCATAAAGACTAAATACCCAATATCTGGAACAATAATATCCTAGAAGCTAAATAGCTGCATATCTTATTGAAATTGAGTTATAATCAAAATCTAGTTGCTAAGGCTGTTTTACCTCATGACAAAATATCTAGGTTCCGCTATGGTTGGTGTTTAGGGAAAGAATAACTTCTCTAAACACTAAAATCAAGACAAAACAGCCTTTTCCTCAGTTGCCCTTCTTACTGTGTTTTGTAGGGCAGAGCAGTTTTCAATCTTTTATTTTTTAAGCCAGGGACCCCTCCCCCCCCCCCCCCCACAAATGATGACAGCTACTTGAAAAGATAAATAAGGCGCTGGGGAGGCATTACACTCAGAAATGGGCCCCCCCTTGGTATTTTTGGCTCTGATCATGGGTGGGGCCCCTCTAGCCTCATTACATTGCATAAATCACCTGATGTCACCCCAGATACAGGTTTGGATTACGGTACCTGGTTCTCCTCTGCCTCCTCCGGTGTGGCAGGGCAGCTGTGTTTGGGAGGTATCTTAATCTCGTAGGTCATTATGCTCCACCTGCAAATGAGGAGAGTAACTATTGGCACCTACAGCTGCATCCACGTCTAATGCTGGTGGAGGAACCAGGGCGTGGTGTTACTCCATGCAACCCGGATTTTACACTGCTGGTATCAAGACCAGCAAAACTTCACAGCGATGAGGAACTGGGGTATAATATGGGGGACGCTGGTGTCATAGCAGACAAGTAACTCGTGGGTCAGCTGACTAAAACGCAGCGCTGGGGAAGGCAGGAACGGAACCGGTGTTGTACCTTTGAGCGAGTTTAATAAAGGGGCTTTCTGGCTATCCAATTACAAAAATAGGTAGAATATGTAGGTATGAATTTTGCTTTAGATAAAGTGAAAAACAAACAAATAGGTACTGAATAAACGGAATAATTTTATAGTGGTTGAGCTGCCGTTGATCTCCAACAGATCAGGATTAGATTAAATTAGATTCAACTTTACTGTCAGGTACAGAGCCAATGAAATGCAGTTAGCATCTAGCCAGCCGCAAATAAAATACAATAAATTATCAATAAAGTATAAATCACCTATCAACACGTTTAATTATAATTCTGTGCAAAATTTTGCATGAGGCACAATATATGGGCAGACAGGAAGTACAGAGCGCATTATGGTGCAGTGGAATATTTCCCCTCCGATTCCGTGCCAGGCTAACATACCGGTCGAGCATCTTGGTACTGGCCCTCTCCAGCTTCTCCAGGATCTGCGGCAGCTGTGCATCATCGTCACAGGACGGCCCCCAGCCCAGCACCCGCGCCAGGTCATTCCCCGTACCCAGGGGCAGCACCCCCAGCTGACACTGCAACGGGCGAGAGCGCACGGAGTCGGCTCAGGCGATGGCCTCAATGTCGCCCCCATCAGGCGGCTCGGCGGCCGCAGAGCAGCGAACCCCCTACCTGTTTGTGGAGGCTGAGCTTGTCGATTTCGGACAGAACCCAGCCCACGCTACCATCTCCTCCACACACGAGGATCCGGAAGTTGTCGAACTTCTGGAACAGACGCAGGCTGAGAAAGAAGAAGAGAAGATCAGTGAAAATGTGAGTGTTCATGTATAACAATACTCAACTGTTCCTAAGCAATGAATTAAGAATGATCATGCATTATTCACGTAAGGGTTAATGCACAACAAGACGTACATTATACGTTTTTAAACACACAGCTGCGGAGGCAAAGAACCACCGACGTGTTTAAAAATGTATAAAGCACCGCGTGGAGTGAATTTACCCATGTATACCTCGATTAGAGGTAGAACTACTTTCTCTCACCAATGATTAAACATTTCAGTTGATTTACCATTAATTTTAAATTGTGTTCTATGTCTGGAACTTTAAGTCACATTAATTAGAACTAAATATTATAATAGCCTATTATAAGGGACCACTGTGATTCACCTGGCTGGCACTACATGTGCGTATATAGAACATTAATCAACACGCTTCTGACCAATTAGATTTGCAAATTCAACAGCGTCACGGTTCTGAACATAAATAAGACTTTATTTGTTTTAAACCGGAGGATTGGTGGGGCAGGTAGTGAAAGTGTCAGAATTCAGCCCAACACCACAGCCGCACTGAAACGGCTAGTTTCTGCTTACCCTAGGTGAGGGCCGCCATTGACCAGGTCAAAGACCTGAGCGGGGTTGAGGAGCTGTTTGAAACGCCGCAGGAACTTGACCCCCTGGTTGTCGCCGCTCTTGGAGTTCACAAAGACCAGCAGTGGGCTGGCACAGGAAGGAGGACAGGTGGCCTTCCAGAAGCCTGCGGGAAATTTAAATTCTTAGCAAATAACGAAAATAAAAAAGGCAGTCATTCCCCACACTGGTGGCCAGATGAGTGACATCAGGCCCGAATTTCCAAGAAGTGTCTCCCTCCAAGCAGCCTTTAATTTAAGGGATTAATGAGTGGAAATGTCACGGATCACATTTACAGCGCCAGGTGCTGTACAGGATAATTTGAAACACATGCGAGCGTAATGTGTAACAGAGCAGAGCTGTAAAGAACAGAGAGCATTTAGGGCAGGGCTGAACGTGCACTTTATTGATGGCTGTTTTGCTAAGCTCAGCCCGCTTCAGGCGACGGCAGCTCGTGAGCGATACGAGACGTTTCGGTAATTTAATAGCTCCTTCAGACACTCATAATTAATGGGAGACATGTTAATGAGGCTTTTGTGCAGCCGGGTTCTCAACATGAGAACCTATTCAACGCAAAATACGCCATTAATGTGCTGCATTGTGGCCAAAAAAAGGCAGAGAAATAGAGGGAGGAATAAAACAGCAAAGTACGACGAACACATCCATGACGAATTAACATGGGACATTATTGCTAATTAATCAACGTTCTCCCCTCTGAAAGACAAATCTTTTTACGGTGCCTAAGAAAGGTGGTGATTATTTCATAAATTTAAAGTATTAAACCAACCAATGGACATAAAATGAAAAGGAAATAAAAGTCTTCATAAGCTCACACACATGGGTCTGTAACTATGTATGATTTTCATTCAGAAATATGAGCTTTTCCTGCATGAATGTGCCAAACACACCTTTGTCTCTGTATGTCAGTCTTTATAGGCAAATGACTGATATTTCTCAGGGTATTAAAGAGCATGTTTTGTAGGGAGGGGGCAGCATTTTTTTTTGGGGGGTGGTATCAGACCTCAGCTAGCAGGCAGACATTTGTCACCAAGTCCTGGCATATGCTGCAGAACTACCGGCAACCAATCAGGATGCGCTGTTGACCCCGGGGGGGGGGAGATGGGGGTGATTCCACATACATGATTGCTGATAATAAGGAGCGAGCCTGCGGGAGGAGTATCCATCGGCAAACAGCCCTCCCCCCCACCACCCACCTCCATTACCGATCGTAATCTTTTCTGCTTATTCACCAGCTTATTTTCCTCACACGTATAACACCACAAAACTTCGGTATTGGTGTCGATATCCTAATCAACTTCAGACGCTATCGATATTAAGCCTATTTTTCTTGCTCGTTTGTTTCTTTTCCTCCTAACTCGTCCGGTACATCCCTCTCTAATTAAAGTCCAGCCGCTCTCCCGCGGGCTTTCGGATGAGCGGCTGACAGAAAGACGGCAACATCGAGGGAGGCGGGGTGGGCCACGGTGCTATTGTTAGTCCTCAGTGGCCGCCTGGAACGTGTAAACCTTTGCCTAAAATAGCACTCTTATCCGACTGTCAATAAACACCCCCGTGCCACGAGCTATTACTGGAACACAGCGGCACAAACGCCGTACGGAGCCAACAGCACATAATAAGATCCATGTGCAGATTAATATCTGTGGAGGGGCGGGGGGTGTTTCACCATCAATGCTGCGACAGATGTTATTTTTACGAGCTCTGAGAACACACGTACAGACAGTTCTTCACCTTTTGCTGAAAAGCTTCACTGTAAAGCAGAGACCTTTGGGATTCAACCCCACAACCTTCGACTGTAATTAAGACACAAGAAGATTCGGAGAAATGCAAGCCCTCCCACAGATCGCGACCCCTCACAAACGTGGGTCCGAGAGTACGGCTGGGTGTCATTAGCAAATGCTACAGAGGCAGAGGGATAAACGGCAGATCCCAGGCTTCGTTCCAAAATTTATAAGGGGGGGTAGGGGGGCATAACAATTTATAAGAATATAAATGCAAAGGTCTATTTAACAGAACAGCAACACTTCATTGATTCCCTGTGGGGAAACTGTCTTTTGGCCTACCTTCCTCATCCTGAGACCCATACATAGGTGAGAGCAAGCTGGGGGAGGGGGTCAAAGCAAAGGGTCAGCTAGCGCACAGCACCCCAGGAGCAGCAGCGGTCTGCCAGGCATGAGATTCGAACCCATGACCTTCCAATCATAGCCACATTAAATACTAGGGGGTATTTCCCCCCGGTTCCTACATCCCTGTCTGTGTGACTCAAAGGAGAGGAAGATGCGAATGGAATTCCTGTGCTTGTATTTGTGCAAATGGCAAATAAAACATTTCACTTTCATTTCATGTAAGTGACGATATACTTCAGCAATGCAGTTTTATTTAAGGGCCAGCAGGGGGGCTTACCGTCCGAATCGATGCTGTTGAGGGCTGTGGGTGGGATGATGGACACCTTGCACTGGCCCAGTGGACATTTGCGGGGGTACAGGTCCATGCAGGCTGTATGCACCTGTCCGGGCAGATGGTGGTTAGCCAGTTAAATGGGGCGCTTAACCTGAATGGGCCTCGTCATGGGCAGGTACCTAAATGCTTAGCACCATCTCAGCATCTATATTTATCACATGGCAAGAACTAGGGTCAGTCAAAAAATTCTCATACAAAAGGCAGGAATCAGATAAATATAGATATACAAATATATATTAATTGATAAATAAATTGATGAATAAATGCATAAATAAACAAATGAATAAATAGACAGAAATATCAATATATCTAATAAACCTGAAATGTTAAAAGACGCTACATGACTAATAAAAAAATTAAATAAAACACACATCATTATTAACACTACAAGGTGTCCATCAAATATAGGTGTGTAAAAACAACTGAATCCATAAGGCAATTTAGGCAATTTGAACAATAATATATATTCAGTGTAATAAGATGTCAGCCGTGAAAGTGAAGTCGGGGGATGGGCGGTCACATGACAGGGGCCTCACCATAGCCTTGCACCAGAGGCATCGCCAGTCCTGCAGCCGAAGCACGCTCCCGCACGTCTTATCGCACACGGCGCATTTGGCGCTGACGGGCAGGTTCCCCTCCAGCCACTGGTGCGGCATAGCGATCTGCGGACCGCATGGACACTCGGCATGAGAGAGGTCAGGGGCCCCGCAGGGGGGGTCGGGACATCACAGCATGAATGGATGCACACACACACAAACATGGCATGAGAGAGGCCACAGGGGCCTCCGGACAGCACAATGCGGGTGCCTTCACTCACTCCATCCTCGTCCTCGATGATGTCCTTCCCGATGGAGGCCAACGTCGTCCATTTGCAGTTGTTTGTCGCCCTAACGGCACAGCGCTTGTGGGCTTTAAACTTGCAGACTTTGACAAGAAAAAAAAAATTAGAGGCTTGAGTCCACAATGTGTCCTGTATTGATGTAGTAAAGCATTAAAGCACCCAGGGCAGAAAGGGGCATGGCTAGTCATTCTGCGCCCACAGAAAAAACATTTCACAAAGCAGGGAGGGCCCACAGTACAATTTGGGGCCCCTGAATCTGTCAGGCTGTCCATGTCCCTCCTGTACAAGCTAAACCGTAGCTCTTATACTATAGGAAAGTTTTAACCTTCTCATCCCATTGCATCAAGTTAATCAGACAGGGAAGCAAACAAAATTCATTCCTTTGTCACTCTTTTTGCCAGGTGCCTTTTTCTTTTAGGACAGGCAGTGATCATTTCCCTGCATTACCCTGGAACAGGTGCGTGACACGAACCAGCACACAGCACTGCATTACCCTGGAACAGGTGCGTGACACGAACCAGCACACAGCACTGCATTACCCTGGAACAGGTGCGTGACACCAACCAGCACACAGCACTGCATTACCCTGGAACAGGTGCGTGACACCAACCAGCACACAGCACTGCATTACCCTGGAACAGGTGCGTGACACCAACCAGCACACAGCACTGCATTACCCTGGAACAGGTGCGTGACACCAACCAGCACACAGCACTGCATTACCCTGGAACAGGTAACAACCCTCAAATACAACGGAGAAGCATTAATGTCAGATAAAGCTAGGCAAAGCGGATGTCGTGAGTGTCACTGCAGCAAGTAGCAGAAGGAGGACACGGAGACTAGCATCCAGGAAACTCAGAATAATATATATATAAAAAAATGGGAAAATGACAGGCTTTTTGGCTTAAAAGCTCCGAAGGGTTGGTTCCGATCTGGCGCAGAGGAGTCAGATGCTCCTGACACTTGGCATGTGTTTTATAAAACGTGGACATCAGAGAGAAGCGGAGCGCATAGAGTACGTAATCAAAGGGCTAATGTAAAGTTATATCAGCCCATAAAAGGAGAAGGAGTGTGTCTGGACATGCAAACAGAGAGGACACAGGCCCCGCTAGGATAATTTACGGAGGAAATAAATGAACTGGCTCCTTCTAATGTTTCTTTGCCAGTCTGAATTGCTCGCTGCCGCTGTCTTATTCATGGGTCTGAAGCGACATAAAGGCAGGATGAAGTATGTGTGTGTGTGTGTTTTAATTTCTGATTTAAATACAGCCACCTCCACCCCCCATCCACCACACCCATCGTTGATGGGGGGGGGCAATTTCATAACCGAGGGACTAGCCTTTTGGCTGGATCTCAGTCAGCGAATGGACATGGAATGAGATTAAAACCGTTAAGAATGTTGCCTGGAGTGTGTGTCAGAGAGGACCACCCTCAGCAGCACAGGTGCCCCCCCCCCCCAAACAAGCCATCTAAATGCCCTCCAGGCTGCTAGTTAAACGTGCTGCCAGCCTCCAATTCACCACTGCGGGTGGCCACATTTTACATGGAAAAAAAATGGACTTAGACTCATTGCTTCGCCAGCGCTGGTCAAATCCTAACGTAGCACAGCCTAAACCCTTAATACCGGCTCCGCAGACTGCAGACATCCAAAATTCAGACGGATTAGAAGGATTTGCAGTAACACCGTTAATTAGCACACCACAAACGAGCAGCAGGGAAGCGATAGGTCTGACTGAGCACACCCCCACCCAGAATCACAGCGTGTTTGTACCTGTGGGGGGGGCAAAGAGTACACAGCTTCCAGGCTCCGGGGAACACAGCCAGGTCTGAGCCAGGTCTCCCGCCGAGCACACAGGAACACCCTGAACTGAGCCGCACCGCATACAGTGCCATGCATAAGGAACAGACTGGCTCTGTTAAAAGGTGGCATTCCCAAACTCGCCACCTCTTTGAAGCCAACTGCAGTCATAGGCCGCCAGACATTTTCACTAATTCCACATCACACCCATGTCCGGAAAAGGCACACGCCCTAAACCCCACACCATTAGCAGAATTTTATTATGTTACACGAAATGACAATTATGACATCCGGCTAATGGGCTGAACCAGTTCAGGAAACTCAAGCCAAATTGGACATTGAGAAACATCCAATCCGCCTCCTCCGCTCCACCGCAAATTCAACATCAATTTTTATCGATCTGCGCCCACAAGACCTCGAAGAGAAGATGAGCAGGTAGGAATCGCTCCCTCCTGGTGATATCTCGATTCCCTTCCCCCGAGTACAAGGAGCAGCCTCCACCTGATCAGCCTTATTCTCCATGAGAAGCAAACCACTTCGTATCTCATCACCCCCGGGTGCAGTTTCCACAGCTTCACAAGTAGAGCCTTCCGATAACGACGCAAAGCTTGTTGGTTCAAATCCTAGGGAGTCCACATAAACTGGAAACTTCTATTCAAGCGTAAGCTGCTTCAGACAAAAGCTTCAGAGTAATTAATGTACAGGGTCTGCCTAATTTACACAGCTATCTGCACAATACATTTGATCGTCACAATTTAATTATCTACTTGTTCATCATTTACTACCTCGATTCTGTCTTTATTCTGTTCACTGGTTTTTGTACTTTTGTCTTATCATTGTATGTTTAATTGCACATTTGCATCTTGCCACCACCTACACCAAAACAAATTATTCGTACTTTTCCTCCTTAATGAATAAAGATTTTCATTCGGATTCTTTGTTTTGCTACCGAGATGCCCAGCATCTCGTCAGCATTCCCATTTCGTAAAAAAGACAGCCTGCGTTTTTTTTCCAAAGATCGTTTGCGAAACGTCGGCTTGCAAAATTACACCGAGGTTGACTCAAACCACGCTGTTATTGGCTTCAGTTCAGCGTGAGGAGATTCACACAGTCATGTGATGGACAGACCTGAGATGGCTGACAGCCCACAAACGGATGGAGCGCTGCTCGCCTCGGAGCTCTCCAGTGGTTTAGCAAAAGCGGCGTGACCGCTGCTATATTTACTTCCTGCTAATCATAGCTCTCACGCCTTGACGGGCACCATCTGCAATGCATTTTGCTAATTAGCGCCATATTGCCACATGATTTTTAGCCATCAGTATGCATAATGTGTGCACACACATAACACTGTGGGTATTATGTTTGGGACAGGAATAGCTGATCCCTGTACTGCAGAAAGGCAAAGTTGGTCTTCCTATCTAAATGGGGACCGTCCATTCATTGCTATGGGAAAAACCCTAATCCCAATCACGACTCCCTTAACCCCCACCCAGCCCTAACCATAACCATAAGTAACCAACCAAAATACAAGACTTTTGGCACTTTGACTTTTATGATTGCATTCACAGATTTTTATAAAACTGAGGTTATCCAAATGGGACCTCAAAAGATGTCTCCAAAAGCAGGGACATTTCAGGTCTTAGCGCACTTTGGGGACAATTTGGTCCTCAAGTGTGATCTATGCAAATCCCCCCCCCACACACACACCTGTATTCATATCTTTGTGGGGACCGTCCATGTCCATTCATTTCTTTGGGGAGAACTGTAATCCCAACAATGACGACCTTGTCTTCCCAGCCATCACCTTAACCATGGCATTTTCAGTTTTCTGATTGAAGTTACAAATCTTTCTAAAATCGAATTTCCCCTTGTGGGGACCGAAAAAATAGTCCCCACAATGTTAAAATGACAGGTTTTTATCACATTCTATCACACTGAGAGGAGAATCTGACTGACGATGTATAAAGATTCTTAAACATTTGGTTTATATATTATAGTAGCTGCCCACAGAGGGGTGTCAGGCATTAATATCTCAAATTAAATAAAAAAATGACAAGCCTAAAATTCACTGCAACCCCTGGCAGCTGTAAGTCATGGACACCTATTCTATTAAAATATGACTCTTTCTGAGTGGGGTGGTGCCACAGGGACACAGGTCCCAGCTGATTGGCCCCCGGAGTGCCCGCTCCCCTGCCACTCAGCGATTCAAAACATATGATTGGCTGATGATATGGTCGGCCCCTCTGTATGAATTATGGCCCTTCTTATGCCCCTCACCTTAAAAAAATTCTAGAATCACCCCTGCCTGTAGCAGAGGGGGAAGGGGATCCGAGGTGCACCCCAGGAAATAATAGGAAAATGGTTACGATGTCTTGTTAAATGACAGTGGGGGCTACAGATGGACACGGGAGGATCCGGACGGACGACGGAAAGGGCGCCCACCTACCTTCACAGGAGAGGCCATGCGAGGTGACCCCCGACAGGCTGTCCCGGCAGACGTTGCAGAAGGTGGGGCGGGCGTGGGAGCAGGCATACCAGTTGTGCATCCCTGAGAAATGTTCCACATTAAACTGTGCCGTCTAGCAAAGGAGAAGTTAGACAAATTGGCGGCGCCAGGATAAAACTCCAAGCCCTACAAACAGCAAGTCAAACAGATGCTGAAACATCCATCCAGAAGCATCTGCCGCATCCCTCCCCGTCCGACGTGCAAGGGATGCGTCAGATACCCCCCCCCGGGCGCAGACCACACCGTACGATCCCCAGGACACGGCCTCGGGAAGCATCCACCCGGGCCTGAGACTCCGCCCACTCTGTGGCACGGCCAGACTCTACGGGGAAGCAATTTCACTGACGGCACACAAACGCCGGGGCTCCAAGGGCCCGATTCCCCCTGTACGTCAGGGAGGCCGTGCCAACCTCGGCCGGGATCCTAGGGTGTGGTTTCTCCGCTCGGGGAGAGAGAATCTTAGAACATCTTGTATTTAAGTCAAAACAGAGCATAAGTAACCGCTATATTCAGCGGCTAAAGGTCTTTAACTACCATCATTATCCAGCTAGCTGTCAGATAAATGTACACTTCCCTCATGCTGACTTTTGATTCAATCCAATTTACTGACACCAGATCAGACACAACAAAACTCGATTCAACCCCCGTCCCCCCACCCCCAGTAGAAGCCAGCAATTAAGGAGCTCTGCAACTGAACACAGACCCCCCCCCCCTCCCCCATACCCCCACAGTCATAACAAGCAATCCCCCTCCTGCAGTAGCCTGTTACCAGAGACTCTGCACAGGGGGGGGAAAAACGGCACAGCAGAAAGAATGCAGGTCTGTCATGCACGCTCTTTTTAAGGTCCCCATGCAACGAGACAGATTCTTACATAACATGCTCGGGGGGGGGGGGTGAGGCGTATTCCCAATGCGACCGTGAAACTGCCGTCGGAGAGGGAGGATCTGGCGACAGGCAGGGAACGCGAGGGGCTCACTGACTCTATTATCAGCGTTCTGTATTATTAGTGGCATCTACCCGAATCGACCCCCCCAATCTGAACGGGCAGCATGCAGCAACTGGCGAGGCAGGCGACTCTTACCTCATAATGTTCCCTGGACTGGACGGATTTTAGGGAGCTGATCCAGTCCTCCATCTCTTTCCTGTTCTCTGCGCAGAGGATGAGCCGTCGGAATGGAGTGATCACCTGAAGCAGGGAGATCCGTGAGAGACAAGCTCCGCCTGCCCTTCCCGCCAACCACTGAGCGGCTGGGAAAGAGTGTCCCCCGTTTAAGACACGAGCCAGGACACCCCTGCCTACGTCGATGCCCCCCCCCACTAGACTCCTCCTCCGTCGTAAGCTCAGCTTGAGTGAGATCCAGCCTGAAAACTGCAGGAGGTGTTTCTTAAGACAGCCGCCGCCACCCTCACCCCACCTCTGAGGACGCAGCCCTCTCTAGTGCCTGTGCACTCTTAATACCCTCATTATTTATTGATCGCG
Organism: Brienomyrus brachyistius; assembly: GCF_023856365.1. Lineage (NCBI taxonomy): Eukaryota > Metazoa > Chordata > Actinopteri > Osteoglossiformes > Mormyridae > Brienomyrus > Brienomyrus brachyistius. Next base: position 46,278,642 of record NC_064533.1, on the reverse strand, counting down.
CTCTACATCCCGTCCTGGCACTGGGAATGCGCCATCTACGAGACCGCACCCAGTTTGGGAGACTGGGAGATACCCCTGTTCACCAACGCCACCCCCCACTCCAGGACCCCTTTTGGTACGTTCCATAATAAACTGCACCGTTCACAAAAAAAAAAAAAAAAAAAGGAAATTAAGCTGCTCATTTGCTTATTTCTACTGAGCTACCAACATGTGGCTTAAGGTCGGTCCAGATGAGCTGATCCATGCTCTGATGGCATCTGGGGAACGCGACAAAGGCGCATTTATATCGCCGCGTTGACATTTCACTGCCCTTCACAATTATTAGTTACGCACACAATCCCTCCGCCCTTGGAAGACAACCGCGAGCGGTGAGATGCCGTCACATGACCACCACGCATCTGGGTGACCGGGACTAATCAGCACAGAGTTCTGCAGCCGATTTAACAGGACCACATGTCGCCCCAGATATCCAATGACGGCAAGGGTGTCGGCAAGCTTGGGTAAGTTATCGCGCTTTCACCACGGTCTATATCAACAATGCTGGGGACGGACACCGGGTTCGAATCCAAGGCTCAGCACAGTGATGTCACCCTTGATTAGTGAAGAAAATTAGGCTGTTGAGATATCTCCATAGGTGTCGTGCAAAGATATTTTTTTTTTGGTGGGGGGGGTGTGGTCTGTGCATCACATTACAAAGTTTTTTCTGCCACCATGAGTATCGAACAAATCTTGCTTCAAAGCCTCTATTTAAACACCTGCAAACCATGCAGGCAACTTATAAGAGTGGCTGACTACAACTTCTCCACCATCGTCTGTGGAAATACCAGGCTCACTGCTGAAAATGACCGTCGTTCCCAATTATCACACAAAAGCTTCACACAGCCCAAGAAAGACCGGAAAAATGTATGTAATCAGGCCTGCTTCTAGTCACGTGTGCGATTACCTGGAAAGGGTCCCCCGCGTAATGCTCGAAATAACTCGAAATAACGCTTCGGATAAAAGGCTCACTCTCCAGCAACAGAACTTCGGATTAGCGTCGTCTCTTATTAAAGCATCTGCCTTGCAACCGTTAAAGCAAAAGCACTCGGAAATCGCGAATCAATTTTTATCTACAGCTGGCTGCAATGTCTCCGGTAATCACATTAGCATCGAACAGCGCCCAACATCGCCCGGCATAACTCAAGCTTTCCGGCCTCTCACACTAAAAGGTTTCTTTGGAAAGACTGCATACTGCCTATAACTTTTTTTTTGCCATTACAAGCTTCATTATAACAACATTGATTGAGGGACAAGTTGTATACAGGGAGCAGCAATGAATGCTAATATATAAAGTTAAAGTGATAAGCTTTTAAAGACAGTCTGATAGGCAGTTGTCTACATCAGCGTGTACCAGATGGACGAAGAGGCAAAAACTGTAAAATCTAAGACTTTCACTGGAGAAGATTTTTCAGCCAAATAAAAAGAGAGTAAAGCATTACGGTTAATACCCTGAGTGAGATTATAAAATGGTCAACACAGTTTCACTACTGTGATGATGTTCAATTCAAAAACAAATGTTACCAAATGACAAAAGGAGCACCTGGGTGGGCACACAGTTTCATCGTAACATACATGTGCCCTTTTCTCCTCCCCTCAGCACATTCCCTCCCTCCCCCTCCTTCGGCTCGCAGCGAGGAGCCCAGCGGCCTGGCGTCGTGACTGCTGGTTGCGTAACGGAGCTCCCATCTTTCGGGACAGGTCTGATAAAAGGGACCGAGCCCCAGGGGACGGTTCTCCGACGTGTCTCTATGAGCAACAAGGAGCAATTAAGTCTCTGCTTCACATTTCGCTCAAAAGAAGATTAACGCCCTTATATGGGCTTCCTGCGTTTCCAGGTGGGTGTTTAAATATATAAACAAAATATATAACAAACACAGACACTCAAACACATATGCAGGATTGTTTCTCATTTGGATGCTAGTCAAATGTCACTTGGATGTGAAAGGTCCAGTATTCCAGCACAGGCCCCAGACTGGACATTTTTTATATTTTATGTATGTATGCATGTATGTATGTATGTATGTATGTATGTATGTATGTATGTATGTATGTATGCATGCATGTATGTATGTATGTATGTATGTATGTATGTATGTATGCATGTATGTATGTATGTATGTATGTATGTATGTATGTATGTATGTACGCAGGAATGGAATCCCGATATCATTCTGGCCGGTGATAACAGAATCAGGTTCATTTATCACCAAGCACTTTCACATACAAGAACTTCACTCTGGGGTGCCATGTAAAACAATGAAGGACCATCAAGATAATACATTTCATACATAAATCAAATGAAATAAAATAAAACAAAGACGGCCACGTTCAGTAGGCGGGGGCTGAATTCTGGAGGCTTGGGCGGAGGAGCCTTGGGCGGAGGAGCCTTGGGCGGAGGAGCCTTTAGAGCAAGCTGGTGCAGCCGGTACACCCCCCCCCCCCCCCGCCCCGCTAGAGGAGTAGCCCAGTGACAGGCCTGTCTGGGAATTCAGCCCCCCCCTGGGGTTTCCAGCAGCTGCGTTGACTGCAGCATGGAGCGTGTCCTGCCAGCTGCCCCCTTACTCACGAAAGCCCCATTTTACTCACTTACTCTACATCTAATCGCGGTGATGGAACGACCGGCACATTAAAACAGCCACTGGAAAGAGTGACTCAGCCCCCAACCAAAGCAGCACGTCCGATCCAAGCACAGCACAGCGCCCTCCTCTGGACACCCCCTCCGCAATGGTGCCACAAGTCCTCAAACAGACACAGATGCGCATGTAATAGGACGTCCGAGCGTCGCGTTGGAATGGACACGCCGGCAGCATATCTGGGTGCAGGATGGGAGGGAAGGAAGCAGAAAAAGCATCCATGCGATAGAGGAGGGGCTGCATTTCACATGCTGCTTGTTGCTAACTTCTAACAGCCCCCGTTGGAAATTCATCAGAAGCCCTCGATTAGTAGTCTAACCAATCAGGAAGCAGCTACTATTATGCAAACAATTATCCCATGTATTAAAGCCCCCTCTGTAATCTGAAACGACTCCTTCCCCAGAATGTCTGTACCCCCCGACACCCACCCCACCCCAGACTGTGTACGGCAAGAACACGGATTCTCCAAAAACCCCTCCCCCCAGCAGCAATGGACGCTCACTCACCGTCACCCGATCCCACATCCGCCAGCCTGTTCCCGGGCAAATAATAGGCGCCCCCCCCCCCCCCCCCCCCCCCGTCTCCCTAGGATCACACAGCCCGCCGTCGCTCCCGATCATCCACTGGCACGATCACACTCACGCAGTTGTCAAGGAATTTATACCGAGCGGGGGGGGTTCGGTTAAACAAACCACCCTCGCCGCATGTTTTAAAGAGACAATTATCGCCAGACTGGTGCAGTGCAGTCACGGGGGGGCTTCTACATTTAGGGAGACACCCCCTATTTGATTCGCTCCTCTGCCTCAATAAGACCAGTAGGTTCAGAAATAAAAACAATCAAGGCAAGGACAAGCTTGCAGACTTCTCACCTCCACAGCCCCCACTGCACCCCCATTCACCCCAGTCCTCCCCCCAGGTCACCTCTGGGAGCTGCTGCTGTCGGCAGCGACTCTTTGTCCAGGATGACATCAGCGCTGAGGATTCCCTTTTGTTTTTCCGGAGGGCTCTGTCCCAGCCATCAGCCGCTGTAGCTGGGCCATAAGGAATCGAAAAACAGCGACGCAAAAATAAGAGCTGACAGGTGGCTGCCGCGTGGGCACAGGGGCGTGACCCGACCGCCGCCGGGGGCAAGCCTTTGTTATCCTGTGGTTATTATCTGATTGGTACCAAATGAGTTAGAAACTGTGACAGATCGAGGAAAAGCAACATGGCACACAGATTCCATAACTAACAGGACTCAAATTCTTCAAAAGACATTTTTTATCAGTTATATCGCTGGTAACCAGACATCCAGAAGAGGATGCCGGTACATCGCAGTGTATATACCGACAGACAGGAGCATCTCAGGGGCTGTTTTAGGGGGGCTTTTCCCTCCCTAAAATGTCCTTTTACTCCCCCCAAATATGCATACACTAATTAGCTGAAATAGTTTGTTCTGGTTCATTTTAAAATCTAAAAACATTTTAAAATTATAAAACTAGCTTAGCTCCCTTTTTGATGAATCTCTAGCGATGCTCCCACACACAGACACCATTATTTTACCAGAAGCACGTTTTCTGATGGTCAGAGAAGCTGCAGCTTATGGTAACGATGGAAGATTCCAGAAAGAAGCAGAAAACCAAAAGCCTCTGCTGAAGGTTTGCGGGGGGGGGGGGGGGGGGGGGGGGAGAGATCCACACACACACACACACACACACACACACACACACACACACGGCCCTGTGCAATTCCAGAAGTTACATTCCAGAACGTGCTCCCCCAAGGTCCAAAAGGAAAGCTGCTATATATAGCCCATCACCCCCCCCCCCCAGCCCCCCACATCCGTAGCTTTTTACAGCAGGGCCTGGGGATCGCGCTGTGATATTCAGCGGGACATGCCTACGCGTGCTGCTTATCCCCCATGTAGGTCTCAGTCCCGGGGACTGGCACACGCCCCCCCCCCCGCCATCGGGGCGGTGCCATGGCAACTGTCACGACATCTCAGCTCACGACAACTGTGCCACAGCTCATGAGAGTGAGACAATGGAGTCGGGCAAAGCAACAACATCACTAAAACCCATGAGGGACAGACAGTCCGTGCTGCTATCTCACAGACACAGAAATTCAACAGCTTATAAACTACATGATACATTACTATATTATACTAGGGTTGCACAATATCATATTGCCATATAGTCACAATTTTATTGCACATGCTCCATACTCTACAGGGCTATAAATCGTGGACTTAAACATCTGTCCGAACGCGTTAATTAACGCACTACTAATCTGTTTGCCAAATTCTGGGTGTAAGTAAATGTATAGTACAGAAAAGCCAGTGTCCGGAAAAATCTGAAGGCCGAGTGATTATCCACCATATCGTAATGTGATATCAAGCAGCGCTACACTATACTATATTATACTATGCTATACCATACCATACCATACTGCTGCAAGTCTCTGGCTTGCCTTTAACAGGCTTACACTGATATGTATGAAAATAATATGCACTGACAACAGGTAGCTATTACTATACTATACTATACTATACTATACTATACTATACTATCCAGCTGCGTGTCTCTGGCTTGCTATTAATGGTCTCATGCCAACATGTATGAAAATAACATGCAGTGACAACAGGTTATATGACATTATACCACTGTACAAAGCTACTGTATACTACACCACACCACACCATACTGCACCACACCACACCATACTGCACCACACCACACCACACCATACTACACCACACCACACCATACTACACCACACCACACCATACTGCACCACACCACCCCATACTGCACCACACCACACCATACTGCACCACACCACACCATACTGCACCACACCACACCATACTACACCACACCACACCATACTGCACCACACCACACAGTACTATGCCTTATGATGCGACACCATGGTATCCTGTTCCATAACACTGCGTGTCTCAGGCTCATCGTTAACACGCTTACACCACCACAGCCGTGCTTTACGCTCTCCTGCTCACACATTGGTGCCCGGCAGCCTGTTCAGACTCTGTAGCACCACGGAGTGCCCAGCAAAGAGGTTTAACACTGCAGTCTAATGACAGAGTCATTGGCACGGCGTGCTATTTATACATCTGCGCAGATGGGGAATCTGAAGTGTACATTCAGCGCGGGAGAGTGCTCTGTAATTACTGTAACTGTTAGGCTTTCCTAAGTGTCTCCGATGGCCCTCAGTTGAGGACGGTGCGACCGTCTTCCCCCCGACGCCTCTGTGCCAGTCATATCCGGGTAATGGAGTTGGGGGGGGGATTATGAAGAAGGGAAACCCTCAGGCGGGACTGCCGATGTGAGTCACAAAGCGAAGCGGAGCCAGTCAAGGGCGTTTTGGCACGTCTGCAGGCTGCCACATGACACGCGCGTCAAGGTCACCTCGTATTCTTTAGAAATCTGCTCACTTTGAGTTCATATCATTATGTTTTTTTTTTTCTTGCTAAGGGATAAAACCGGGGGGGGGGGGGGGGGGGGTGGTCGCTAAGGCTGGAAAATTTTCTTTAACCCCCCCCCCCCCCAGATAAACCTACACTGATTAGTTAAAATAACGTGCTCTCATTCAATTTCATTATAATCAGACCCCGCTATTAAAGGCTGCCCCTTTAACTCTGTGAGTCTAATATACATCACTTTGGAGTGTGTTTCCATTCCCGACATGGGGCGGGGGGTCTGCAGTCCCGTGCAGGCTGTTAGCGGTGACTCACGCACGCCTCATTAATATGGCACAATTAACAGGACGGGCCACTTACCGTGAAGCTGTTGTTGACATTCTTGGTGCTCGATTCCGCCACGCTGGCGTCAGACAGATCCACTTCGTCGAAAATGAGGGACTGTGGAACGGGATGGGGGGGGTGGGGGTGGGGGGGGAGAGAGAGGACAGAGGTTCGTGGTAAAGAGCGGCGATCGCAGATGCAAGCACAGCGTGGCCGCTGCCAACCTGCGTCAAACACATGCCGAGGAAGGAATCTGCCAAGGAAAACCTTCTCCGGAGATTCTCTGCGTCTTACATTATCAGGGATGCGCATAACTGGCACACAAGTATGCATTTGCTGCCTGAAGTGATTCGCATGGCAATTTCTTGTCATAACAATGTTCATTTCATGTACATTTCTGCTGTTATGGCAAGAAATCACTATGAATTGTAACCTCTTTACTGCATATTTCATTTGCGGTATAAAGGTTAAAATGCGGGTAATTCCTTGTCGCAACAGCGCAAATGCACATAAAAACAGGTACGCAATTGCCATGCATAGTGAATGCGTACTTGCGTACCAGTTACATGCATCCCTGTGCAGTATCACAAAGGCATAACAAATTTTCATTATCTTAAGATATACACAGACATGCAATAGGCTCTTCCCCTCAGACTGGACAAATGCCCCAAATGCGAGCGCATGCGTTCTGCATGGCGCACCTTCCCCAAGCGGCGGCTCACCATGGATGCCATGCTGATGATTCCCACCCCATCCCGCCTCCCCAAGGCCCTGGTGCTCTGCGTGGCTGCGAGAGCAGGACACTGGGCTCTGAGCTGAAATGTACCACTGTCACAGCTGGATCTAAATGGCCGTTTGCCTGAAAGACCTCAAACTGCAACCCTAATTTGAAAAACCAACATAAAAATGCATTTTTGCATTTAAGCTCTGACACTATCATTGACATTTTAAAGATCCTTATTACAATGAAGTTGTGCTATTGAACCTTCTCAGAATTCAGGGTTTTAAGCCATTTCTCAATTGAACGAACTGATTTATGAATATGCTGAACCTTGGATCTTTTCCTGCAGCATTTCTCACATCTATATCCATATGGGGAGCAGTGCATTTTGGGTAATCAAATCACATCTGGTGCATTTAAAAGGAGGTAGCGGCAGTGGTGTGTGTGTGGGGGGGGGTGACTATATTGGGTTATTACTTGAATCGGTCAAAGGGGCAGGGGGCGGGGTAGTCACCTTTTCTAGAGCCTGTGGAGGAGATCCCCTGCCAGAAAAGACTGATTTGTCCCCCTAGGCATGACGTCACACACAGACTCTGTGGTCCAGGCAGATCCATGGCTCCCTCTCAATATTACTAATAAGATGTGGAAACTGGGCCTCAGCCTGAAGCAGGGGCAACTTTCATCAGAAAACTCACAGCTTTTTACAGAAAAAAATTGCTAATCTTGAATGCAGGACTTGGGGCCAGTTCTAAAACCCCATAATAGCAGGAAAGCAAGACTCTTTCATCCTACACAGTGCTAAAAGTGTCCTGGAAATCTGAGTCAACTGTACAGTAAAAATCCGCAGCGTAAATGTGGAAGAAGGATTTTTTTTTTGTACCACCTACGCTGCACCCTGAAGAATCTTCAGCAGATTCTTCAGCAAAAGATCTCTCTCTTTTTTTGAGAAACGCTGAAGACATCATTGATGGAGAAGGACCCCGGAGTCTCACACAAATGGGCATTTCGTCTTGCGGGGACCAGTGAGTTGAGGTACCACGTCTTAAAATGAGACAAGAGAATTGCAACCCAGTGGGCAAAAGCGCAAAGAAGGGGAAGGTTTGAAGGGAAGGAAAAGTGGTGGAATGTTGGGGAATTCATATGACATGCAGCGATCACATGACACGCAGAGCCCGCCGCTCTATCCACACCTGAAGAGCGCTACGCAGGGAGGACGAGGCCGTGGAATGAAGCCCCTCCCCTTGGAGATGTAATGGCAAAAGGGAGTGTTCCTTCCCGCCCCTCCCCTCCCACAACAGGCCCCCTTTATTCAGGAGGGAGACATATGCTGGCAGTACTGAGGCACAAACGTACGGACGGACGTACGGACGGACGCGGGACAGGACACTCGTGATCGGCATCGCCGGGGTCTGTTTGACAGCAGGGAGGGGGAGCCATTCTCCATCATGGCGAATGAGAAGCAATGCAGAGAACTGGCGTCCCCCAGGGGGTGGGGGCAGGGGGAGAGAGGGCGATGCCAGCCGTGGACTTGAAGCGACGTGGTGAGGATAAGCAGATGCCCCCCCAGAAGCTTGACGGCGGGAGTCCGCCACTGCCGGTACGGCCGCTGCTGCTGACCCGGCCTGTTACCAAACCTTCCTCTGATCCACCGGCGCCCAGAGAGGGGGGGGCACGGCGGGGCCCGGTCCAGCACATGGAGAGTGCCCTCCAGAAAACCCTGCTCCGGGACGCCCGGTGCGCTCTCTCCTGCCAACGGGCCAGCACACCACCCCCCTGCGACAGTGCAAGCACATGGGGGGGCGTTAGGGCCGGCGCAGTACTCAGGGCTCATCACTAGATGGCAGTGTCCGAAGAAGCCGTCCCCCCTCCCTTTACTGGACTCTCCATGGGAGCAGAGGCTGGTCTTCACAGAAACCGTGACGCTAAAATTCCATCTTGGGGCTCTGTATCGGGCGGAACAAGTTCTACGGGCCAGCCAGGCTCATTGACATCATCGACGGCGGCGGCAGTGCCCCCGAGCAACCAAAATTCCCCAGCTGCCTCTACCTGGCCCCGCCCTCAGCTCCACCCACCCCCACACCCAGACTGGCTTACCTTGGCATCCTTGGCATAGTACAGCGTCCTCCCCCGTAGCTTAAAGTATCGCTTCTTCCACCGCTGGAAGGAGCTGGTCTGTTTTAGCAGTAGCCCTTCCTTTATGCTTGTCTGCAAGGAAGACAGAATGCGGCGTAATTACCACGGTAACAGTAACCGGGTCACCAAGCAGGCAGGTGATGCAGTGGCCTATAAGAGCCGTCCTGCCACACAAATCTGCCACCTGTACTCAGGTGGACATTCGGCGTACAGTATTTATTAAATTTATCGTTTCAGTTTGCACATTATTTATTAGTACGGTGCCATGTCCTGTGCACTTCTTGCGGCACTATTGTCACCTCTGACTGGGTTTCGTTTCATCGCTTCATCGCTGCTGATGTCGGACTTTGCGCAGTTTTTTTTCCTCGCTCGTGTTGACCAAGTGCCAAGCGATGTGCGCGATAAAGTGATTAATGCAGGGATTTGATGTGATTTAGACATTATCATTCTGCTGCGAATCCCTGCAACTGCATGTGGGATCCCCCCCCCCCCCAAAAGGCGAGGGTGAGATTATATGTGGGGGGGGGGGGTGTAGCTTATGTGTTAAAACACTGTGGTTGTAGTTAGGTCACAGGTTCAAGTCCCATGGCTGGAAGAACAAGCCAAGCCCTAAACCCCCAGTTGCTCCAGGCACTACCTGACTCTGATTTCTCCAAAGAAAAATAAATAAAAACACATGTTGATTTTGGATAAAAGCATCTGCTGAACAAATGAAATGATGAGGCTCATGAAAGACTGCAGCTCAACCCAGATTCAAGACACACAGATGTGCCATCAACGTTTTCTCCATCTGTCGACTGACCACTGTCAAGCACTACAGACGCTCCAGCTAATACGAAATGACGAGACAACCAATCAGAAACATGCAATTTGCCGGGTGAACGTCGAGGCTCCCTCCAATGACATCTCACCATGAGTGTGACAGATGTGCTGCATCTGAACCCCATTTCGGTGATGAACAGTAACACACATCAGTCGCTATAGATAATTTAAAGATGACAAAATCAGGATATTCTATTTACACAACCCTCGACATATTAAATGTGCAGATATTTGCAGGTATAATGAACAGTGAACAGGGCTGGACCCAAAATTCATGATTGTTGACTTTTACACAAGAACATACATAACAGTCAAACCATGCAATAAAATGTTATGTTAATGTTATGGTCTCAGGAGTGACAAAATAGATGATAGAATATTTTTATATTTGTAATCAGTATCTATGTTTTCTGTTGCTAGTATGCAAGTCACAGCTAGATTTTCCTAGCGAGCTGCTAAAACACGTTAAAACGCGTCAGCCGTGGGCACATCGCATTCCCCACTCCTCAACGCTGCCCCCCCCCACCACGTTTATCTACAGGAAGCTCTGCCAAGATCAACTGCGTCCCAACGACAATTTCACGCTCGGAAGAAGGGAGAGAAGGTAAATGGTGAGGCGAGAGAGGAAGTCCATTACCGCGAATCGCACACACAGCTGCCACAAACAGCCATTTCAAAGTCGCCCATTTTCCCAACTGAGAATCCCCAATGAGGATGGGGCACAAACAGAGACAATGAAACCAGGGGGACGGGGGGGTGGACGGGAAATTTGGATTCAGTCATCGCGCTAATATCGGTCCCAGGCCACTGAATCATTGTTGAAACACATATACATACCGTACACACGTCACACACACGATCATGTGAAAACACCCACAAGAAGACAGTCAACGCCTTCTGATCAAACACAGGGGCTGCGACGATCCAATTACATGGAATCGTTAAAGAACTCCTGGGCTCAAGGACATGTGGATGGTAGCTTGACTCACTTCGTTGATACAAATAAGCGGCTCTCCATTTGCCGAGTTGCCCTAACTAAACAAAAGAACCCGACAAAATGTAAGCCAGACTGTCCAGTAGGACCGAACACAAACCTGGAGCTAAAACGGGCCAGGAGGCTCTGACGATAAACAAGAAACAGGAGCGCATTTTCCTTCCATCCCATTCATCTACAAATATAGCATGAACATGGAAGCGCTGCTTAGAACAACAGGAACACAGAGGCCCTATAGCTGGCCTATTTTTAGCAGAGGAAATATGCGCTCTGGAGGCAGAACTGCAAACAGAAAGGCAGGCTTCGATCTAACATCCTGCCACACAGCTGTGTCAACTTAAACAGTGGCTGCAGCTCTCTCCAGGCCTGTTTTCTCATTCTAATGCTGCTCCTCAGGCAACCGCGACTCAAACACACACTTTTCCAGCTGGTCGTTAATACAACGTCAGGGCTCTAATTACAAGGTGACATGTAGCGCTGAGAACAAGCCGAGATGTGAACTGGAAAGCCTCTCCGTGCACATTTTTCACAAGTCTCAGAGGATGCTACAATAAGGCACGTGACTTTTCTTATATCTTGTACGATATTTCACACCAACACCTGACGGAAGATCGGCAGTAGATCCTCCATGGGTTTGCCACGGGTCTATTTACCGATAAGTGGTTGGTTTCAAACTCTATTGGGAAAACATTATCCGGGAGACACAATAGCTTATGGCTAGGCTAACAGACTGAGCACTGCTCCGGGTAACCCATGGACAGCTACAAAAATTGTTATTTGGGCAGTTTAAGCACCCATTTCCTTGGAAGATGCACCGATTGTAATTTTCTTGTCAGATTTCCGTATTTTTTTGCGAACGTGACTGATACCAATTTTTGCTTATTACGATAGTTAACAGCATTACGCAAACAAAAATCAACTTTTCTTCAATGCTAATTTTCACAATAAAAGAAACTGTTAAACAATTTCCCCCAAACTGCACTAAGTTACAGGAACTTCTCTCACTTAAACAAATCTCAAAATAAAAGTGCTCTGTGACTGGAAAGAGGTACAAATAACAATTATCTGAAAATGAGCTGCTGTGCACCCAACTTTATCTGACATATTTTACTTTACCAAACAAGAGCCGGTGCAACAGATTTAAATAACAAAACAAATGTCTGTTGAAACACATTTCCCAGCATGTTTAAATTCACCAGATAGCATAACACTGACCTTCTTCTAAAACAAAAAAATCCACAAGTTGCAAACCTCCAAATAAACCTGAAGTGTACAATACATACCATGTTATGCACATACAATTCTTACATCACTAGTAAACTAGATTAAGATCAGGTTTTTTCATACCTTCATACTGTACGGACATTATACTGCAGGAGGTAAAAGTTTAAAACTGTTTTTACTGTCATAGAAAAATTTTTTAGCTAAGTTTGCGATTTTAGTGATTATTCCTTTTCAGGGTTTAATAATCAGTTTAAAGTTTACCTCCTATGTTTTACCACGTGTTCGTGGTTCTTCCCTCATAGTTTACTTTGGTTTTACATGTATTACAAATTGCAGTATTTGTGTCGTCTTCACTCAGTGAAGTATTTCTACACTAATGATATATTAGCGTGCGGCTGTGACGCTATTGCCTGCATACGTGTGTATGACCTGTGGTGTGTATAATGGATCAGTTCGATATCGGACATAAATGAGACTGACCGGCCGGTCTACGGTCCAGGCCGAGGACGCAGGAAATCAAACGATTCTGGTCCCTGGCCAACAGATGTATCTCTAATTTCCTTCAATTTGCGTGACAAAGTTTGTGTCTCACTTTAACCAAATTTAACACCACCAAGGTCATCGATATGAAAGCACGATGCCAGCTCGCCTGGTATTTCCGTAACACCACAGAAATTTTATATATCTTGGTGACAAAATTAGCCAAGTGGGAGGAAATGTGTGTTCCTGATATAACACTGCGGTTGAAACACATCAGACCTAAAGTAGCTAAGCGACTCAGCAAATTATTGGTAAGATTTCACAATGCGGGGTTAGCGCTGCTTTTGGAGATACCGTCAAAATACTGCAAACCGCAGAATCATGTCTGGACAGTATGACGGTATGAAAAATTAGATACCGGCCAAGCCCAGTACAACGTAATGTCAATGTAATCGCAGCCAAAACTCCACGTGCATCCCGTTCGGGCACTAAACCAGGTTATTAAATGGGGGGGAGGGGTAGTGTAGGGTGCTTAGACATGAGGAGATGTCACGACTGCGGCCCACCTTTCCGCGGCCGGTTACCATGGCAAAGCTGCCGGCTCCTTATGGAGCGCGCCTCAGCTGGGGATGCCGTGGTGGAAAGGGCGTTTTGCTTGATGTTCCGCTTCTACACTCTGACCTCCTCACTTCCTTGCTATTTTACTTTTTTTTCTCTTTGGTTCCCCGTCTGTTGCCAAGTGGGACAAGAAGCGGTCTATTAATAGATTTTTTTGCCCCTTAAATTGCAAGATGAGGAACAGCTCTCTTTAAGACATTTGTTAAAACCACTGCCCACACACACACACACACACACTATGCTTACTGTCTCAAACACAGAGAGACACTCAAAAGCAGCTGGATGCACGGGTAACTGACACACACCCACTGACACACACTCTCTAATCCCAACATGACGACCTTAACCCCTACCCAGCCCTAACCTTAAGCATAAGTAACCATGTCTTTTGACATTTTTCATTTTTTGATTACAGGTACAGATCAAAAAATTGAGTTTCCCTCATGAGGATTGAAAAAAAGGTCCCCACAACATTAAAATAACAGTTTTCTTTATCACATTTGTAATATATATATCTCTCACACACACACACGTGCGGGATTGGATAACAGCAGGGCCCCAGAGAGTGTAAAGCAGCTTCTTACAAAAGCAAGGGGGGGCACTCGTCCTGTCCCTGAGGATATCCAGAGCCCCCTCAACCACGCACAGCTCCGGATATGACCGCACCACCCCCCAGCCGTTTCTCATCCAAATTCTGTCAGACCCCCAGAATGCACTGCTCACTTCACTCTGACTCAACTCTGAACGGGTCAAAAAAACAGCTAAAAATGCGAAATGCGTAATAGATTTACTTCTAACGCCACTAATTAAACAGAAGACACTAAGCGCTGCTTTTCAATGCCTTACCAAAAGTCCCCTCAGAAAGGCACTACCATTACCAGGCCAAATCACCAACAAATAACAGTAATACGATTTGAACAGTCGAGACATCGTACATTAGGTTGGCAAACACTTTACATTTTGTCGTCCAGCCTTCGTCCTCCAGGGAAGCTCTCCATTCTCCCCTCTTCCACCTTGTAAGAGGATCAGCTCGAAGCACAGACAGGAAGCCCACTGCTTCATGCCCACCTTCAACCAAATCAGGACGGAGACATTTGCTACCGTCGGTCATGCTACAGGCGTCTTCAAAAGACGGTGTCTGTGATAGTGGCGGGAGAGCAGTGGGCATTTCCCACAGTAAAAGGTGGGATGATTTCACACAGAAGGGGAACGGTGTCCATCTCCAACGTAGCTCTGCCTAAATGGGCCCTTTTGCGCGTAAACTGTAGACATTTCAGTACAGCTGAACTACTCCAGTCTGTCATCATTCCTGACTCTCACGGTCACAGTTGTTTGTTTTTCCTGCTCTGAAAATAAGTACAGGTACCACGGGTTACGGTGGGGCTACGTTCCGATAAACTTATCGTGAGGCAAAAATTCATTTTAATACAACACAACCTAACAAACATCATATCCTAGCCTATAGCCTACCTTAAACATGCTTATAATACTTACAGTTGGGCAAAATCAATAACACAAGGCCTGTTTTAGAATAAAATGTTGAATATCCCATGCAATTTGTTGAACAATGTACTGAAAGTGCATCGTTAAATCGAAATATTGTAACACAGACCATCATAACTTGTGTTCATATGGGTTCAAAAATAAACATTGAATGCAAAATTTTGCACAACGTCTACTTGCTTTCAAAAAATACTATTAAAAGAAAGTTTTTAAATGCTATAGCAAAGCAGCAAAATATTTAACCATGAAAAACAACGATGACTCTCTCACTCTTTAAATTCCACCAAAGACATGTTGGTTCGACTCACTGTAGAAAATACCTGCTCGGCTTGACGCCAGTCGACAACTGAGAACAGCGGCGGCGAACGAAACAGGAGCCACGCGGAGGAAGGAGTTTTCTCTACGGTAGATAGGCCACACCCCCCGTAAGGTGGCCTCAGGCACCACAAGACGAGCCCCTACATGGAATCCCTGGAGGTCGTAGCCAGCCAAGTAACACCTGGCACCGTGACCCGCAGGCAGACGCCAAGAGAATGGGCTACACTTGGAAACACCTGGAGAGACTGGCGAGGGAATGAGACGCCCTGGCAACTTATGCCCTGCGATGGGCACTAGGCCTAATTAAGTAAGTTTAATTCTTATGGCTTACATGGTGCCCCTATAAACACATCAATCAAGCTTGGTCCATCTGCTGGGACCCTGTCCGTGCAGGTCTCTCTCGCCGGTGATGTTAGGGAAGTTCTACTTTGGGAATGTGTCCCAATCGAGGTTCAGATCCAGACTGCGAAGACGGCAATGCTACGCCTTAGAAGGGAGCAGAACTCTTTTGACTGTCTGGGGGACTCTCGCAGTGAGGGATTACGTGGAGACGTGTGCGGTTAGCCGAGCTCTGCTCCTCCTCTGGCATATTCTCCAATCAGGCGGCTTTTAACGGAGAAGCGTTACGTCAGGATGCCCTCATGACAATGCCAGAGAAGTACCTGTTACACAGTCGTCAGTCTGACACCTAAATGGTAAAGTGTGTGGGGGGGGGGGGTTAAACAGCATCTCTTAAAACTAAGGAATTGAATCACGGTAAATGTGCTTTGACGATTCTAATTCCCGAATTCTTGGGGTCAGACTACGGTCCTTTGTGGATTGACGGACAGACAAAACAAGCATACAGGATTCGGCTACACTCCTTAGACAAAAACCAGCAGACGCTAGAGAGAATACAACGTACGCCTTTCTCTCAGAGAACTGACGGCTACACAGGGAGCTAATTTGATACAGGCATATCTGCCGGACGGTCTGAAATTAACCCACACGGAAGAGCATTTCTTAGGTTATTCATAGAAAGAGTAGCGTAGGGCTTTTTTTCCAACTAGAACTGTGTACAAATTTAACTGAAGGACAAAAGCAACAGTAGAAATTAAAAAGACATGCATATATAAAAGTCCCCCAGAACCAGAAGCAGCAGAGTTTCAGCTTTGTTATATACGCCATCTTTAGCACTGCATAGTACAGTCCTTCGGAGCAAAAGCGATCTCGATAAACGAAGCAATCCTATCGGAGGAAGCAGAACTACTTCGCATTAACACAAAGATAGGGAAATGAGTTCACACTTAAAACCCACTGCACTTAAGAGATATCACTTCCACGGAAAGTTTACCACATGGCTGCAACCGGCTGAATGATTATATACCTTGTCAGCAGTTCGTACGCAATTTTCCCATCTCCGAGGACACGGAGTCTTTGTTTCGGGGGATAGCAGAGAATAAGGTGGTAATTATCTTTGTCAGCAGGGTTTAGGGCAAAGGCGGAAGGGGTGACATGAGTTTTAACTGACAGATAATCAGTAGTGTGTGTGTGGGGGGGGGTCCATTTAAAACACTGCTGTTTGTTAATTAATTTTTTATTGACGGGGACAGTGCACAATGATATAAATGAGGTTCATCAGTTGCCCCTGGGCAGGATTTAACAAAGGAGAGAGATTAACAGGAAATGTTAGTCCTACATTTAGACGAATGCTTGTCTGGCATTCGCTGGGAGAGCACCAATCAGCTTCGGGGGGCATAAGAGAATCACCTGCCCATCAGCTGTGCACCAATGAGGAGGAAGATGAGGATGGGATGGATCTTATTCTTAATGTCCTTACATTAGGTAATGTAACTATATAAGCAAATCCTGCGGACACAAAATGCTCAGCACGGTATTCTGCAGAACACAATCGAAAACTCTTCCAACTCTCCATGGCTGCAGTATTTTTGAAGTGAGGGCTATCAAATCGTTTAACAAGGGCTGTGTTTCACACCATTGCCCTGATGGTGACATGCCACATTTTTACTAAAAGCAAGAGGAAGTGCTCGCCAAGTCTAGGGGAGGGACACCCACCGATCTGCGTGTTGACATCTGCCTCAGCTCGTTCCACTGAAGGGCGCAATCCATACCACACCTCAGCGGAACAGGCCAGGGCAACCAGCACAAACAGAAGGTACTGGGGGGATTTCCCTGGCTGCAGACTTCAGTCATTTGTTTACTATACAGGGGTTTGAGGGGAGCATGAAAGCGGGGACCATCAGGGGGGCGAGTGATTCCCATCCTGTTCCTCGGGGAGCCCAAGACGGTCCACATTTTTGCTCCCCCCCTTGGCCTGCCCGGAAGACCCTGGGGACCAGGTGGGGAAACACTGGCCTAGAGCCTCCTCTTCACTCACTCTGCTTCTTCATTTTATCATCAGTGGATTATTAGGGACCCACCCATGCATTAGCGGGGGGTTAACACAGAATACAAAGTTCCAGAGCTGAGATGTTATGTTTAATTTAATAAAAGCCACCGTCAGACGTCCCTTCTATTCCCTCCATTGATGTTATCGCCGCTGTCCCCTACCTTATCGATACCGCCAGCTGCCCATACTCAACAAAACAGCCCATTTTACATTCAGACCAGAGGCAGAAAAATATCACTAAGTGGATTATACAGTCCATGACAGGTTTCCTGCAGCCATGCCGAATCTTCGGAGAGAGTTTAAGCAAAAGATATTTGTCATTACAGTACTATTGTCACAGTCTTGGGTAGGAGAGTTGAGTGATATAATGGTCATTACCAATTTTAATTTTAAGTCTTCTTAAGTTCCTGGTTTTTATATACTGACGTCTTCTGGTTTTCTCTCACCGAGATCCAAATGTCCATGCAGCGACATTCTTATGATTCCTTGCTTTTCCCTCTTCATGCACCGAAGCAGAAAATCATTGTTTGTTTAGTAAGAAAGTTACCTGCTCAATGCCCATTCCTGGCCAACCCTGGAAGGGAATCGCCCAATGAAACGGCCATCCCTAGGTCACATGATTCGGCCAACCAAACTGCCCAGACCTTCCCCCTAGTGTTTTATCGACTTTTATTGATAGAGGTTTTAGAGGTTTTTTCTTGGGATTAGGCTACAACTTACAATTTTATTTATTTTTTTTTTTTATCTCGAATGCTAATGCTATATTTGTTAGTTAAGCTTATTTTCTCCATCTGCAGTGTGACTTTCACAATTAAGAAACCATTTTTTTCATAAGGTGCATTTTTTCCGTTTTATTTCCCCATGTGAGTATCAGACAGGCAGCAGAAAAGAGCATCCTCTCTGTCATTGTGCAAATACTGTTTCCAACATCAAACGGCTAGTCAGATTGCAACCGGCTACGCCTAGCGACCAATCAAATTGGTTTGATTCGTTCTATAAAATAATTACGAAAAATGTGCATGCTACCACTCCTCATCTGACATTCACTCTGATCCGAGTTTAATTTAGCAAATATAAGGTAATATACAGCAGAGAGAAATAATTACCGTCTATGTACTGCTGTGATTTGAGTTCCTTTAAATCTGGAGCCCCCGATTTCTGGTTTCAGAACACTGCCAGCTGTATAAAGGTGTTTTGTATCTGATTTTATATCTCAGTACAGAGATAAATGATAGTATTGTTCTTTACAAAACATGTGTTCAGGTATTTATAAGACTTACGGTCCTCTGAGGATCGACGGTTCAATAATTTCAGGGTAATCTAATATCGCTAACGTATCAACAGTTACCATAAAGTCAATTAGGGCTACAAAAGTATCTAAGCTATTATTTTTTATTAATTAATGTGAGCTACAATAATGGTTAACATGCGTATTTATAAATAGCATTTCCTGTGTATGCAATGTCTCAGCTTTTTTATTGAGGAATGAAGACTGAGAGCCACATACATTAATAAAAACTGTATCCTCCAATAATTATATCAACAGCCAGGTATCATCAATGGGCTTTTTAAAGGGGAGGCGCCGATAATGTGGGACTGAATGCTTATTCTCAGCTAACTTTCATTTCCCCAGACATTTCTGCTGGTCGTATGACGTAGGGGAACAACCTACGTCCCCGGCTTCCTTGGCTGAGGGCCCGGGTTCCGGAAGGTTCTGATCTCCCACCCTTCAGCGCTCCCAGCGAACGTTTTCTGATCACGCATCTCCAGGAGACGGCCACACTGAAACCAAAGCGGTGATAAGCGATGGAGGCACTTTCCGACAGTAGATCTTTGAGACGACCATCAGGACGTCTAGACTTGTGATGATTAATGTTTTACAAGCTCTCCAGCAGGGCGATAAGATCCTTCGCTTGCATGGCATAATCGTATCACGGCAATAAACCAGGAGACAGTCACGTTACCCTATATGCACAACACATTACAATTAGGGAAAGTGATACGGAATAGAACTTCAACTGTCTGGATATTTATTAAGCAAATCTCTAGATAATTATATCATCAAAAACATTCATTCTTTACACAACATAGAGGGGCTATCCCCATTTCAGACATTTAGTGCTCAAAGAAATATCGTTGCCTTAATTAAATAATGTAATAGAACATAATCTGTGCTGAGAAAAATTTGCAAAAATTAGCATCAAATTCATTGATATAAGGAGCATGTGGAATATTCATAAACCTATACATGGTGCCTGTTTTCTGCACCAAAGAGAGCAAAACCTGAATATGCCATAAAACTTAACATGCCTGTCGACTCCCCAGACCATGATAACAGCCATTTTAAAACAAACTAGAGGATCTTACGATGTACACTGGACTACAGGTATCCAACTCCAGTCGCAGACCATGAGGTACGTTGTTTTTTGTCTGACAGAGCACTTCATTAACTGTTATGTTTTAACTGGGCTGCTGCCTAAATGGATTATGTGATTAAAATCAGAGAAGAAATATGTTGATTGATTAATTACCGTTACCATTTACTTGAAACCAAATTTGTGCATCTAATTAAACTTTTATAGCATGCAACTGCATTAATAAAAAGTTCCCTTTAGTTGAGTGACTGAGAAACTAAACTAGTTTCAAACTTAATATATGTACAACTGATTAATATATGTAAATTAGAACATAAACATGTCTAAGTAATATAAAATTAGCAAAAAAAAAAAAAAAACAAACAGCAACAACAATAATGGACACAGCGTCTGTAGGGGAAATAGCCTATATTTACAAAGTACTTTTAATACATTAATCAAGTTTCATTAAAACTGTATAAACAGGTAGGCCCCAGATGGCACATTCGGTTCAGAAGGTTAGTTGGAATTAAACCCAACAAGCCCTATAATCCATGAGGAATAGAGTCTGAAACCCATGAATTAAGCCAAGCATCTTGTATTTGCTCATAAACAATACTGGTCCAAATCACAGATGGTGTCTTGATGAATGATGTATAGTGAAACCATGATGTTCCCTTTTTGGATGGAGAAACGATCCAAAAGTACCATAAGGAGAGCTATTTGAATCTTGGGTTTTTTCATACAAACCTTACGCATCAGACGGACTAAAAAAACAAAGCGAAAATATTGAAATTTGCCATGTTTCACCATCTAGCCCCCAATAAGAACTATATCTCTAAGCAGTTTTTTTCCCCAGTACCATATATCCATTCAAGAATATTTTTTTGGGGGGGTTGGCATGCATGAGTAATTCAAAAAAGTCACAAAAAGCCCTCCTTCATTCACATTTTTCTCAGTAATGGGTTTTTTTCAATATAAATGTCAAATATGCCTCAAAAGTCTTTTGCCTAAATGGAGCCAGTGACGTCATGGACATGTCTGGGCTCTTTTCACACAGAACGCCTTATTGATGAAAAGGCCAAGCCCCCAAAAACTAAAGACTGGGCAAGCAGCAAACGTTTCATCTGGGGGGAAAATGCTGAAGTGGTTCTGGGGAAATAGAATTTTTCCATGATATGTCTGTGCACTGCTAAAGTATGTTCTGTTCCCTAGCAACAGTGCCCTAGAACCTTAACACCACTGAACTGAAAGGGTTCAATGGCTGGAGAATGGAATCTCATGCCTCTATGTCCGATTCCGATCAACAGCAGGTCCTGCAAGTAACTGTTGTGCATCAATCTTAAACCTGGTGATTTCTGGATTTTATGCAATTATAGCACCATGTAACAATTTTACATCAACTGCAGTGCTGTGTGAGAAAAGATGCTTTTCCAGCAAGATTCATTCCAGCAGAAAATAAACAGCAAAGCAAGAAGTATGTGATTAGCCTGAATCAACAGAGATGGATGCAGAGCATATTTGTTGACTTATAGACCTATGCCTCATTACCTAATCTGGCCCATGCTCCAGGATGGGCCACCGTTGGCTAAATCTAGCTTTCCCCAGTATTGGGACATTTAACAGTTGAACCGAGTGCTTTATGAAACAACCTGCAAGCACCAGAAAAGCTGACCACACAGTTTTCCTCAATCAGAAACAGCATGAACACCTCCAACCACAGTTATAATGTCCAAAAAAAGGCAGATTGTCATTAGCAGCTGCATTAGCCTTGCATGTTAGCCTTGTACCTTAGCCTTGCATGTTAGCCTTGTACCTTAGCCTTGCATGTTAGCCTTGTACCTTAGCCTTGCATGTTAGCCTTGTACTTTAGCCTTGCATGTTAGCCTTGTACCTTAGCCTTGCATGTTAGCCTTGTACCTTAGCCTTGCATGTTAGCCTTGCAGCTCTGCCAGCCACTTGGAAATGTGAGAAAAATGCCCATTTAACCACCTGTCTGCTAGCAGTCAGGCTGAAGCTTAAAGCATCTTGCTAGACTAAACCTTATTCCACGCCTCAAGAGAGGGAGACTCACTGGAGGAGAGTCTGAAGTCACTGGCTTTTTCATTAGCTGCTCATACAGACTCAGCAAACACTAAAATATTACAAGGCAAAGTATAACACAGGCCTGAAGAGAAAGGGAATATTTACTTTAGCCATCTTCATGTTTGTCTTAACTGTACAGTACTTGCAACTAACTTTATAAATGGAAAGTGAACCATTTTACTACAACTGGTGGGTGTGTAATGTTGATATCGACACTGCATGTTACAGTATGTTCATGCAATTGTCACATGACAAGGACCATAATGGTCAGTTAGAATTTTTAGATTAGTTGTCATTGTTGACACACCACAGCACACAACAAAATGTGTCCTCTGCATTTAACCGATAAGTGACAATGTGAGACAGCAGGGAGCAGCTATGGGGCAGCACCTCGCTCAGGGTACCTCAGTGGGGCCTTGCTGGTCAAGGATTCTAACCTGCAATCTTTCAATTACAAATACACTTCTAACCATTAAGGCACCACTGCCACTGCAGTTAGGTTGGGACCATCGATAAGTTACAATAAAGCATCTTACTCGGGCATAAAAAACAACACTTGGTAATCTTTCAATTTTAATGACTGTTCCTTTTTCGAGATTATCTAGTATATGTTAAAAAAAAAAATCTTACCACTTGAATTTTAGGGCCACTGCTTCTGCATGTGCGCTGCACCTGATCTCTGAACCAATCGCAATCATTTTCATCCCTGCTGCCAGACTCACTCAGACGATGCAGAAATTTACCAAAAAACGTTCGAGGAGGAAAAAAGCGAACAAGACCTGGTCACCGAAAAACGCTGGAGTTCCACTGAATGGAAATATTTCGGATTCCATAAAGACGATATTGAGCAAAAGCGTGCGATCAGTCAGCACAGGTCTGCAATACCCGCGGCATCACGAAAATATTCGCCAAACATTTCAAATATCAGAATGTGATTTTTTTCCCCAATATCGTGCCGCCCTACACTATACTGTACAAAATATATGCATAGATATTTTTTATTTAGAGATCTGCCAAAAGATCTACGGACATTTTCTTCCCCAGCCCCTTTCTGTCTGCAGAGATGTGATCGTCATTCTCAGTCGTCGAGTATAATATTGAAAAAGCAGCTAGCCCCCCCTCCCCCCCCCCCCCCCCTCCTTGAGGCCATTAGCTAGATGAAGATATGGTTGGTGGTTGCCATGGAACCAGCAACTCGTGGTGGTGGTGGTGGTGGGGGGGGGGGATGTCACTGCACCCTTGCAGTCAGAGATACATGGCATCTGGACTATTGAGCGGTAGGAGTGGGTGGAGTCTTGCTGATGTATCTGCGGTCGAACGGAGCGACAAGCCTCGCTGAGTAAACACTGAAGCGGAACGGTGCTCTTTCGGCCACGTGCTACGCCACTGCGCTCCCCACGCCACTGCGCTCCCCACGCCACTGCTCTCTCCACGCCGCCCACCTGCATGCCGCTAATACCCAGCGTCAGGGCTGCAAAGACCATCCAGAACCCTGAGGAGCAGGGAAGGACCCAGACCTCACACAGGTCTCCGGATCACAGGAGACAGCGCGATTCTTTGCCTCTCCCTCACTGGCCCCGGTGTCCGAGAGCTTCCGTCCCGCAGCGGCAGATGGTTTGGCGGGCAGAGAGAGCCGGGGGGATGCATCTTGCCAAAGGGAGGCGTGCCAAGAGAAGACTCCCGTTCGATTAGGGCGGCAGGTAGCGCAGCAGACAGGCCTGAACTAGCAGACAAAGGTCTGCCAGCTATAGTCCCTGGATGGTATTCTCTCAGCGGGCAAAAGCGAAAGCTAAAAGACGCCATAACTGCTGAGACCTTTCGGTCACGGCAGAGAAGACGGCTAATACCAGAGATGCAAAGATCAAGGGAAAAAAATCACCTACAATCTTTCTGAATGCATGTAGGCCTATATCAATATT
Source organism: Brienomyrus brachyistius (assembly GCF_023856365.1). Taxonomy (NCBI): domain Eukaryota; kingdom Metazoa; phylum Chordata; class Actinopteri; order Osteoglossiformes; family Mormyridae; genus Brienomyrus; species Brienomyrus brachyistius. Next base: position 46,254,668 of record NC_064533.1, on the reverse strand, counting down.
ATTTACCCTTTACAAGTGAGTACACTACTTTCCTTTAAAAGACAGAGCAGACATGGAACTAAATTAAACATACGTGCTGTTTGAATAGTGTAATGTGGTTTAGTTACACGTGTTTTGACACGTAATCTGTGGTGGCCCCATAGTTTAAACTCACGCCATCTCATTAAGGCAAGGATTCTATAAGGCAGACAGAAGCATTCCTCAGGTCCATGCTGACGCTACATAGCTGTGGCTGATTGGACAACAGCCCAATAATTTACCTGACACTTTCATCCAAATTAACTTACAGTAAAGAGAAGGCTTACAGCTTATGTATTCTCCCTGGAGCCATGACCTTTGTGTTGTTAGCACAATCTGCTGCCTGTTGCGCGACAGACGCAAAATGCTGCCAATTTCTGAGGGGGGGGGGGGGGGGGAGATGTTTTTAAACTTTTAAAATGTACAGGAAGAGGCTGAGGTGGTCACAGAGTCAGCATGCAGGCGATTGGCATGCGTTTTGATGCGTGTCCGTTACTTTAAGGATGATTAACTGACTATCATTTACTGCTCTGAAGAATTGTTAATTAGCATAACAAAGGGCCCCACTCTCTTCATCATTTCCAGGTCCCAAAAAGGCATGCTAAATATAGCCACCTTAAATAATGTAGGCAGGCATTAGTCAATAATTGAGTGGACTTTCTCTGTTTAGAAAAGAAGCAGCTCTTAATCCCAGTGTGAGAGGAGTGAAACAGGCCAGGCAGCCTGATCAAGGCGGACAGTCTGCTCACTTTCTCTTTCCACGGTTTCGGGGTGTTTTTCTTTTTTTTTTTTTACCTATATTCACTGGAAATCATAAGGACCCAGGACCTATTGCTTAGCACACCGCAACAATCTGGCTAAAACTCCCAGTACGAAACTTTTCCCCCCCAAAAAAATCACAATCCTAATACTTTAATTTTACACACAGTACTAAACAGATGTTACTCAGTGATATGGCAAACTTACAGACAGTCCATGACTTCTCTAAGTACATCACCTTTACAATAGCGATGTGTCCGTATATTGTCATTAATAAAAAACAACAAATATCAATACGTTTTAAAAACATCAACATCTGGCATTTAATCAACATTAAATGCGATTTAATTACCTGTTAATTTTCATCGTTTCTGAATGTCACGCTATTCAACGTCTTTATAGACCTTGTAATTGCGAATGATCACTACTAAAAATCTAAGATGCCAGATTTAATAGCCAAGATAAATGCTTCTCTTATATAAAATAATAAGTTGACTTACAAATCGTCATTTTTAATTTATTTTGTGCATTAGCTTCTAGATTATTAGAAAAGCAACAAGATGTATCGGCCACGAGTCGCTGAGAGTTCAGACTGCGTTGTAAATGTTCATAAAGGTTACAGCGTATATGCAGACGTTTTCAATCAGTTTTATGTACTTATTTTATTTAATATGTGTTACAATTCAATACAAACGAAAATAAAATAACAGAGGGGCGTGTGAATGGACAGCGATCTACAACGTATCAACAGTTGGTTCGCACAGAAAGCCGTGTCCTGCGGCCATAACTGACACCTCCAGCTGTTTCTTACCTTGCTCCTGATCTGCCCAGATGTTGACACTTTTCTGATGAGTTTCTGGGGCCCTTCTTGTTCCCCCTCGCTATCAGAGGACTCGTCCACCGCACCCGGCCCTCCGACCGCCCCCATGACATGCCGGTGCATCCCGGAGCCGCCGATCCCGGGCGCGGCGGCCGCCTCTTTCTCCGGCTCCTGGTGGGCAGGGGAAGCACAGCACTGCGGGTTAGCCTTAGCGCGGTCAGCCGCTCCCTTCCTCTCCGGGACCCGAGAGCCGGACAGCGGCTGGAAAGCAGCCCTCTTAGCCGCCATCTTCCGCTACCTTTGCGTCTCCGATGCACTTTTACCTATTTGAAAACCGTACAGGAGCACAGGAGCCCGTGCGGAGCTGCCATGATCGTGTGCTAGGCATTTACTCTAAGTGCTTTCGCGGCTTTGGGGGGCACTTGGAGGCTGGGGATCGCCCCTGCCGCCTATGCCGTGCGGAATCGGGAGGAAACCTCTGCAGCAGACCCTAGCGGCTGCTGGAAGCGCAGGAGCACCGGGGATCACCCGTGTGCTCCCTGCCCATTCTTAGCACACATAAAACTCCTATATTAGGAACAAAAATAAACATAGCGGGAGCATTTCTATTCAGCGGAAAAAATATTTATCCATTGCACATTGTCGAAAAGTCGTTCTCCTCAAACACAGCTTGATTTAACGCTAAATAAACAAAATCCAGTATGGTTACAGTATCATAAATTCATTGAAATACAGTTAACTTCAATTATGTTGTCTAAAGGTTGTCTAAGATTTGCATTCTGGCTTTATTCAGATTCCTGTAAAGTAATGTTCACACAATGGTGAAAATGATTCAATGACGATTGTATTCAAATTATGTCATTATGTTAATGGTTAATAGCTATGTTAATATTTTCATGCTATTTTACTATCCTATGAAAAACATATGCCAATGTAAATCATAAAACATTTTTGACATCGCTTTGCCATTCCATGTTTATAAAAGGGCCATTTCTTGATAAACGGCATAATTTTATATAACGGGTGCTTCATAGTTGTATTACTACAGACACATTTGCTGTTAAATAATATAGTCTATCTACACAGTGTTATTAAAAACCATCGAATGTTACTTCATATTCCTCTGTTCCAGACTTCAAGTAGACCGTAAACTTTGAATAGACTGTCCATTTTGAATTCACTATTCATTACTGCACAGAAGTGGTTTTTTTGCCAAAATTTGAATACAAACAATAAATTATGTTTAGCGGACTTATGTAGGCTCTTAATGCATTGGCCTATATTCAACGGTTAACAACTTATTCTAAAATTAGCATTGCTGCGAACAGGCAAACTTTGAATTGTATTTGATATTTAAAAACAAGTATTACAACTATATTATTCGTGATAAAATTTGACACTTACAGAATATCGCTGGTCCAGTTTTAGTGGCTGGCATCCAATGGTGGGACCATAATGCAAGCGAGTGTCACAATCTAGAACATATCACGACAACGACGACCTATAAATATATGCTAATATATGGTGGTGTCAGTAGCAGAAACAATCGTTAAGGAAATATTCACGCTATAAACGTGTTTTTCGCGGTGCAGAGTCACGGAGCCCCGCAGCATTCCATAAATCTAACAATCAAGACGGACCGTATCCCTAAATTAAACTGTCTTCTTTAAATATCTTGTTCATAACCCTAAAGACTGAATCATTGTCTGAGAAACCGGTTTAGAATTGGTTTTTGTCCGCCAACCCTTCTATAAATTAGGTAATTTTTAATTAAGGAGACGAAAATATTACTCTCTATTCAAATACACCATAAAAGATGAGTGAACGTGACACACTTAGTTCACAGACTGATCTTGCTACATTGTTCACTGCGTCCAATAATAAGTGTCCAGTGGATTCGCACGTTTCCGATTTCAGAAATCAGAAAAAAAGACTAACAAAACAAACTTTTAATCTTTAATTTAATTATGTATAGTTCTTAGTGCCGTTCAAAGGAAGGTTCTTCGTTTTTGAACACTATGAAAGAAATGTAATATACCCTGCATGTTAGCCTATAAGCCTATAAGGTCTTGTATTGCAATCGATTTCAGATACAAAGACGCAACGGACCAAATTTACTTCCTTTTAGTACAAAATAAAACATACTGACCAGTTCCTCCCAGACGGGGCTTCGAGTGTATCGGTGGGAATCTTCCATAATTGCTATCCGATATGTCAGGCTTCTTGTGGAGATCGGCGAGTTTCGATGATATTTACTACTAGCGTCTAAGCATAAAGCCGCACGCAGCGTGGCGTTTTAAACCGAGCGTGTATTTCGCTTCCCTCCTTTTCCCCGCATCGTCGCTTCCCCTCCGCGCGGCTCTTCCAAGGGTTGAGCTTCTCCGCCACGTGATAAATGTCATCCTGTATAAGGGGCAGAAGGCAATGCTGCTGATGTCATCTCTATTCAGGAACACTTGCTTACTCCTTCTTCTTTTTTAAGGGCAATACAATAAATACAAAAGTGTTCAGTACTTTGAGTTTCCAAGTTCTCATTTAATGTCGGTATTTAAAGAAGACGTCTAAAACTGACTGTTTAAATAGAAATAGACCCAAATAACTGCTTTTAGACTGACAAGAAATATATAACAACCTACTCATTGCTCCATTTAGATGTGTAATGGGCCTAATATTAAAATTACCTGTGTGTACAGCAACAAGTAAATGTCATCAGTTAAGTCGGCGCTTAGGTTGGGCATAAAGCTAAAATTGCATGTCTAAGGCCTATAAGTGATTTCATACTTAACAAAAGGAAAAAATGCTTAATTTGATCTGAGGTTCCCCTAGAATAAAACGTCCAATAATCGAAATAATATAATTTAAAACAGTAATTAATGTTATACATAAACTATTTTTCTTGATGTAACTTAAAATGTATTGCTACCTATATATAAATATCATAAATTATAAACTACAGTGGCCTATATCGCGCTATATAATTTGTTGCAAATTAGTAGCTGTTGAAAATAACCAAGTCCAATTCCTGGCAGAATAAAATTTTGGTATGGATTTCACCTTCAGAGAAAACTAATCAATATATGTTTGCTTGTTTGTTGATTTATTGATTTATTTATGCCGAGATTAATGAATATTGACAGTAGAATTAATGGCTGGAATATCTTTACTCTATGAGGGTCTACATGATTATGCAGTATAAATGTTTATAAATGCATAGTAATGTTTCTATTTGATTTTAAGTTGTGGGTTTACTGTTTATAATTAGAGTTTATCATATTTTGAGGTAGGCTTATTTTAATATCCTCTCAACGTCTCCCACGTTATACATAAATTCACGCGTTATAAACTTTGTTGATTATAGTGATTTTAAACCGCACACGTCCAGATACATATTTTTATGGTAGTATGTCACAATATTTCCTTAATCCTCAACATATCCCGATTTTTTTTAACATTCTCTGTTGTGTCTGGCAGTCGGAACTCAAATTGTCATGGATAGGCGGTTTGACGGAAAGTTTGCGGTCGGACCATTTCTGTTCTGCATTTATTATAGTCCACTTGCACTGGGAAGTGGGGCTTCTGTACAATTATGAAAACAACAGCGGCATAGCAAAATAGGAGCTTTAATTGAATATTCTCTATCTTTAGATTGTTATTCAAGGATGCAGTCACGGATTTTATGCAATGGCACAGTCGCCGCTGTTGCCGCCAGAAGAATGCGAAACATTTTGGGGACTGTCATGGGAAAAGGAGGCTGGAGATGCAGCGCACATGAGGTCAAACTCCTTAACACGTCGTCAGGTGAACGTTTACTTGATGGCATCCCTTATTTTGCAAATATATATATATATTATGTCCGTTAGTTGGTTATACGTGCTTTCTACAATATGTTGTGCTAGTTAAAAAAACAAAATAGTAAGTTAGCTCCCACTGCTTACGTCATTGCCCTGGGTTGCTGGCAAGTATCCTTGACCCAGTAAATGTAATTGCCTTATGTCAGACTCGTTCAGTTGAATTTCAACTTAATTAATATATAAATGTATGAAGATTGTTCAAGACTCGTTCATCACAATTTAAAGTATTCTCTTTTACAAATAAGATCTTGTTTCGTTGATTTTAAATACTGGAGTATTTTTTTGTTGTCGCATGGAATTCAGGAAAAATAAGCCTTTTTGTTTTTTCATTTTTTAACCAGGTGGTACGGTGAAAATAGGTGAAATCTCATTTCAGTTGAAAGCGCCCAGAAACCCAGAACTTGTGCCAGTCAACCACAGTATGTCACGTCATTCATATTTATTGCTTATAAGAACTTTTATGAAGTGCTGAAGGCTATTTCAGGTTCTCGCTGTAATAAAATGGATACCAAAAAGTCTTTACATTTTGAAGCTCTGTATTATTAGGGGTAAAGGGGAGATGTGTGGTGATTCAGATAGAGCCGCTCTCATTCCTGTTTACCTACTGTCCGTGTGCCGTGGTGTTAAACCGCTTTTCTGTGAATGTCTGGTGGGGGTTATTGACCGAAGTACAGTGTAGAGTTCCTGGCAGCAAGCCTCTTCTCGGGATCTCGGGATGTTAATCATGCGTATCTTGCTGTGACAGTGACAGAGTCAATATCGCCGACTGTGGTTCAGCATCTCCGCTGGATCATGCAGAAGGACCTTCTGGGCCAGGATGTGTTCCTCATTGGGCCACCTGGTCCTCTTCGTCGCTCCATTGCCATGCAGTATCTGGTATGATACTGCTAATGTGCTGACCTTTTTAAAGATCTTCCTCTCATTGTTCCAATGTTGAACAGTTGCATAAACTTCTTTGCTGTCTGACATCTTACAGCTACCTATGTGTGACCTGTTCTGTTTGCTTACTGTAAGTTAAGGCTGTCTGAAATTATAATAAATTGTTAGTATAATGATTCATTACATAGCTGTGTAGCCTTACGGTTCCAGGGTTGCAGGTTCGAGTTTGTCGACTTTTGGGACTCTATTCCTTTGTCTGGAAGGTTGCAGGTTCAAATCCCATGCCCTGTAGAGTAATCATATCACTGTTGCGTCCTTGAACATGACCCTTAACCTCAGCTCCTCAGGGATACCAGCTGAATGTCTGGGCCTGGTCCCTAACCCCAAACCTCTCTCTCACCTGCATATGTCATGTCTCCCATAGGAGAGTAAGGTGCGATATTTTGGAGATTGAATTTCTACCTGTATGATGACGACAAAGGAATTCCATTCTATTATAAATCTGTTAATGTATTGTAATTTTAACCATACACAGTTAGTGTAGTACACAATTAAAAACGAAACAGCATTTCCCTGGGTCCAAGGTGCTACATAGATTAACAGAAGACTAACATGTAACAACCTGACAACACAGAGTGCAATCTGTGCAAACACTGCAGGACAGCTGACAGTACTGATAAGGTGCAGTTTGGCTGTGCAATGCAGTAGCAATAACATAAAAAGTAATTATTCACAGGGAGACACAATGTGAGAAATGCACAATGTCAATGTACAAAGAGGTAGCAGTAAGATAATATACAGCAGTAAAAATATGAAATAGTACTGTGGGTATTTGGCTCAGTGGGATAAGCCTCTGTGCCTCTAACCAGATGGTCATTGGTTTGAGCCTGATCTCAGCACATCTGTGGGTCCTTCAGCAAGACCCTTAACCCCCAGCTCCCTGGGTGCTGTAATGGCTGGCTGCCCTCAGTGGCCGGCTTGCGCTCAACTACAGAGAGCAAGTTCGGGGACGCATAAAGAGAATTTTCCCATGGGGATCAATGAAGTATCTGTTAGTATCAAACATAATAAATAGCAGCAAACATATTGCAGTGGGGGTATAATGGTGATCAGTAGCGTGTTAATGTCTGCGTGTATAGTATCACATCTTGTGTGTCTTTTGTGTATAGTATCACATCTTGTGTGTCTTTTGTGTATAGTATCAGATCAGTCCCTGAGAGTTCAGTAATCTGACAGCATTGACATAATTTATTCTATATATCCTTATTGTAATCTCTTTTTCTGGTAAATGTCATAAGGGGGTTAATAAGTTATAATAAATAAATATATACATGAGCACTTACCAGGTATTCTGTGGATAGAAGACTTGTGACATTGTTATTCCCGGTACTGACCATATACTGACATTCAGTGCTGGTGACGCATTGCCTCATGTCAGGATTGTTCAGGTGCTTGCTATCCATCTGTGTATACTTTTACTGAAATTCTTTTGCATTGCTGTTAGTTCTTATGATTAATGTTTTATTTATGAGCAGTTTTCTAGATTATTAGATTCTGATTGTTAATGGTCAGAAATTATCCCTATACAGATTTCACTTTTAATGGTATTTGTTTGATAGGTTGCATACTAAAAATGTTATGTTAGGTATATCTATAATTTGTGAGTAATTAAATTATATCAACATGAGACAAAATGCACCAGTGATTAAATAAATCTCTCCCATGCAAATCAGATAAAGGAACAAAGAACGATTCCGTTTTTTTGGGATTTCCTCCAGGAGCTGACCAAGAGGGAAGTGGAGTACGTGGCCCTGTCTCGGGACACCACAGAAACGGACCTGAAACAGCGCCGGGAGATCAGGGCCGGAACTGCATTTTACATAGACCAGGCAAGTCGGCGAGTCACCTGCCCGTCGTTCCACCACACAGGGGTTGGATACGGCTGTCCTTGTTTCTGTTCTAAAAATAAGGCCTGGTACTCTTTTGCCCGTGAGTACGAGACGTCTGCGAGATGGCAGGGTGGGTCACGCGTGATCCTGTCAGGCCTCCAGCAGCGGAACCCCATCCACTTAATTAACACTTACTGACGGTGGACCCAGCAGTCACCTTGGAGGTCTGCTACTCGAACACCTGTATAGCGCAGACGTCTGTGAAGATCTGCAGCTCAGCAAGGACCTGTGAGATTCTTAATTATCAGATTTGCGAATCGAAATGGGCTCCCAGCGGAGATCTCCCGCAATCCTACAGTCTGTTAGGTGCTGCTTTTAACAATACCATCCTTAGGTCTGTCATACACCGTCGGTGTTTCGGCGGGAATCCAGAGACGTACACACCTCGAATCTATCTTAGCGTTGCCTCTGTAGCTGTAAATACGCAAAAAAGTATCTGAAACGTACATTTCGATACATGTTGATGGTGTCAGATCCGGCTGCTTTTGAGACTTTCAAGGACACCGGAGAACTTGGAGTGTTTGTGACACAGCACGATCACACACACAAAGCCTTTTAAAAATAAACTCTTCAGCTGATTATAGCCTAATCTCAAAGAACGCAAACGGGTCGCCACGGCAAACAAGTGAAACCCAGGTGACCGGTGTTTCCATGGAAACCCACACATAGTAGTCACACTAATTACCGATCGTGTTAATTAAAACATGGAATGACATATGGTTCTTTAACTCGTTTCTTTTTTTATATGGAACTGAAGTTGAATTGCGGTAATTAACTGGCCTACAAGGATGTTTTTTTTTTTATGAATTTGATTTTATTGACATTTGAATTATAGAAAATAGCCTGCAGAGTGCATAGAGGCATAATATACTGTATTTTAGCCTCCGGGAGTACTGATTATTTTTTTTTTAATTACAACATGATGGAAAGGGGATTAGCGCAGTCAGCAGAATGGTACACGGATCCATAAAGATGGATAAATATTATGAGTTTTCCAGCTGCAGTGTGCTGGAGCTCAGCGTGATTAAATTGAGATCCCCTCGGAGTGTGTTTCTCTCAGGGTTTCCCGCTGCCTCGCTGGGGTTTGAGTGTTGCCTTGCTATGAAAGGTGATTGTCCTTCCCTCACTTTCAGCTTGGTTTGAGGGTGATCCATTTGTTATTTTTTTGTGTTTGGGTACTTTTGACCCACGGCGTCTGTATTATGAAAGAAAAGTGTCCGAATAGGACACAGAAATAACATGAACTCTTGCCTGTATGCGTGGCACGACTGTATTATCAGCTCAGTAATTTTTTTTTTCCATGTGGTTACATTTTCAGTGACGAGAGTGGAAAGTGTTCTCAACCTTAGTGCGTGTGTCCTAAAAACATTTCCGGTTAGTTTAAAGCGCTTGGAACACTCTCAACTGCAACGTGCCATCGAACAGACAGCTCATAGCCGTAAAGCTAGTCCCCGATATATTTGTTTGTTCTCTTTACCGTACTACACACTCCCCGGCCAAAGGAACCATCTCTAAAATGCAACTTGAATTTCAAAGCTGCGCAGTTTCACCAACAGCTACCAAAGTGTACAGTGTGTTACATTTATTTCTTCACGTCAAACCAGTTTAACCGCAGATTTGTTTATGTTAACGTTCCTTAATGTCTCTACTAAATCAGGCTTGCACTGTAGCCAGCTTTGCCCTGAACATTTTCAGATACATGCTGGATAATTGATGGTGTGTGCCCGTCCCTGCATGAATATTTATAGATACCAGCTAGAGTCACGGTTGGCATCTTTCAGCGTAGAATGAGACCCATCTGAGCGTTTGTCTAGTGGCACAGTGGTACACCGGACAAAGAAGAAAAGCATGAATGCGCAGAAATAAAAATGGCTGGATGAAACTTGCCCCACTACAAAGAATTCAAAAACAAGGGCGAAAAGTATGAAATCATTGGCTTATTTATATTTTATTATATATATATATGCAATGACTCTGTAGAACAGATGGCTACAGCCACTGTCTGCCAGACAGCCTCTTTCCCTAGAATGACACATGCCTGCATTTACCTTATCAGTCATTACAGTCAGGCATTGAGTATTTGTCACCTAGAGAGAATGATCATTGACAAATAAACAATTAGTGAATTACCAATTGTTGTAGATATACTGGTCGTTTTATATTGCCATTGCGATATCCATTCACCCGTCTTCTGTGGTCACCCAGGAGAGGGCTGTTGTGCTTCTGCTACATGTGAAATACATATGATTCAAATTTCCTAAAGATTATGATTTTCCCCACTTTCACTGAACTGGAAGCGACATATATACATTAAGCAGTTCATTAACCGACCAGATAATATATTGCCAGGTAATGTGTACCAACTCGTAATATATTGATATTTATTGAACATCTCAATATGAAATTTGTAAAAAATGGAGCAGGATGAGCGCAGTTGAGTGCACCCTGTATATGTTTATGTTTGCTGCAGCCAATAGAAGTGTTTGTAACTGCCCAAGGCACCTGATTGGCTAAAATTGAGAGCAGTAGAAGGGCTCCTGGGAGTGAGCTGCCTCTTGGAGCAGCCTGCGGTGGGAGGGGCCTGTCTTCCAGGTCATCTGACTGTTCCTCCGGGACCTGGGCTCATTCGGAGACCTACATTCCCAGCTTAGTGTGTCAGCCTTGCCGGATATTAATTGAGATTAAAGTTATTGTGGGTGCAGTGTGCAGTTCCTTCTTGACTTCCTTCAGTATCCAGGAGATGCAGGGACACATATTTTCCAACTTTCTGCAATTGATCTTAAAACAGCAGTATTGTATTGTGTTTGCTTGCATCAAATTCCTGCTTAATTCACCAGCTTAATAAAAGCAAAATAAATGTGTTTATGGTGGGGGGGTGGCTTGAGGCAGTCCTAGGCACTATTGGGCAGAAGGCTGGGGTACACCCAGGACGGGACACCAGTCCATCACAGGGCACATATGCTTGCAGTTTATACAACTGATGTCACTTAGGCTGAATGAGTGTCTTTGCATTTGCTGAAAACTCCTGTAATACAAGGAGAAAAGGCAAATGCATGCATGCGTGGCACCAAAGCAGGATTGGAGCAGCTGGGCCTACAGGCGTCTGCCTCGGTGCTGCCCTCCGTCTCAAAGATGTTTCAGAGAAAAGGGGTAAAACTGGACAGAGCTGCTCACTTCTCCTGCAGTTAGCGTGGAGTAGCAGCAGAAGTGAGAGGTTGAGCTTACTTAATGAAGCATGCATGCAGCCTGTTGGTTAATTTAATTACAGGAAGGGCTCCGTGAATTCAGGATGCAGTGAAACTGGAGTAGGAGTCACACGACGCGAAAACACTGCAGCAGAGCGTCTTCGTTCTTCGGTTTTCCGCTGAGTGTCCCGTGCTGGGAACTATCCTGAAGAGGGTGACTGCTAAGCTGTCGGTGTGGGGGACTGAAATGGTATAGATTCGCATTAACAGATACTTGGGCTATTGAACGGCCCATACCATCTTAGGTCTGCCGTTCTCCAAATTGTGCAAACAGAACATAAATCCAGCAGGGTGTAATCTATGGTATGTTAAGGGAACACATCGGTATAGACACATGGCCAAGTGCAACCTAGCCAATCAACTGCCTGCAGCCTCCTCCTAGATCGACAGATGATTGGCTGCTCACTGTTGGTCCCGCCCACCACAGCTCTGTATCCACACGAGAGGAACTGTTGATGCACTGTATGCTTACTCTCCCTTAAATGTCGAGGGGAAGCGTCATTTTAGAGTTTCGCTTATCCATGCTTCTGTTGCACTTTTGCCGACTAATTCTTCCTGGGAGTCAAGTGTTTTTTATTATGTCTTCTCCTTTTAAGGAATTTCACCACGTCTGCATCACTGCCCTTTTAAAATAATTATGTGATTACAGCGTCTGTGACAAAAATGTATTTGGAGTTAAGTTTAGAACATCTGGCTGCACTTTAATTGGGTTTCTTCCCATAGAGGCAACCCTATATTTTTACGTGAACCAAAACCTAATTACAAGCCAACTGTCATTTTGGTTGCCAGAGTAGTTGAGAATTTCCTCTCATTGACGTCAGTATCATTTGATTTTTTATTTTATTTTATGTAATTTAATTTTTTTTACACTTATGCTTGCCATGTCATTTCATGCTTGATTTTTTTTCTTATGAACAAAAATTAGTTAAATAAAACTTGAATCTTAGATTGCATGTGTAAAATATACTCCTGAAAATTTCACAAGCAGCCAAGCAGTATTGGCTTATTTGAAAATAATTTCAAGCAAGTCCAGGTATTTTCTGGTGACGTAAATGATCGGTGTATCATAAAGTAACTTTGGTTAAGTCAGACGACATTTTGAAGGCACATAAATCACTCTTTTTTTCACAGGGGGTGGGGGGGGTTAGTTTTAATAATAATACCAAGTGCTGGGGGGGGGGTGGTATTGCTTCTGTAATATTTCCATATTTCTGTCAGGGCGGCTTGTGTTCAGTAATGCGCCTTCGGTTGAGCGGAGCAGAGGCCAGACGGGGAGATAAACGGTAACTTCCCGCCCCCCCCAGTGTGCGGTGCGAGCTGCAACTCAGGGCCGCATCCTGGTCCTGGAGGGGCTGGAGAAGGCTGAGCGCAACGTGCTTCCGGTGCTGAACAACCTGCTGGAGAACAGGGAGATGCAGCTGGAGGACGGCCGCTTCCTCATGTCCGCGCAGCGCTACGACAAGCTGCTGCAGGTGAGCCGGCCGGCGCCCAGGGGCGGGGCCTATCGCCCTGCTCAGGCAAAGGCGGGGCCATAGCTGCAAAGCTGTGCTCTTATCGGTGAAGCAAATGTCAGTGTCGAGTAGAAGACCAAAGTCAATAGTGTAGATAGATAGATGGACGGATGGATCCCCAAGGAAATTGGAGAAAGGAGAGGAAATAAATGGCGCTATTCCACTGCCACCAAGAGCCATACTGCGATACTGTGAACTTGCTATTTTCCATCGTAAAGTGTGTGAGCTGTACCTAAACTGTAACCTAAACTGTAACCTCGCTGACATGGCCCCGCTTTCTAGCATGAGCAAACCGGGCTTGTTGTTCTGCCCATGGATTACCTGAAAGAAAGCATATATTCCATATATAATTCATTATTAGTAGTATTGCACATTGCGATGTATTGATGCATTCCCAGAAACTCGGAGCATGAAAATTTCTAACCTTCTACTTGAAAAAGTACTATAGAACGGAATGGATTTGTAATGTGAATTTACGCAAGCGAATGCTAATTCTGCTCACGTTTGGTACTCGTATATCACAGCGATTCCACAGATGTGCTAGTAGGAATTAGCACACAACATAAATGATAATAATTGCACATAATAAATCATGGTGTATACCGTGTGGACGGTATACACGAGTCTCTTCAGTCTTACATCACTGTCGCTCTCCAAACCCGGCGGTGCCTTTACTGAGCCGACCCTTCTGCAGTGGAAAACCGAAGCGAGCTGGAACTAGTCTCTCTTTGAGTTGCGGTTCAGGTACGAGCCGGTTCCTGTATGCCAAAATTCGTACGTCAGCATAGACAGGATGGAAGGCATCACACGGATATTTCTGATTATACTAAACCGCATCCCCAGGGGGGGTCTGTGTGACTCAGGGGTTAGCAGACTGTGCATGTGATCGGAAGGTCGCTGGTTTAAATCTCAGGGGCGGCGGTAATTTTGTTGACGGGCCCTTGAGCAAGGACCTTGGCTCCGGATTGCTCCGTCAGCTGGCTGGCCCTGCTTTCTCAACTGAGCGTCGCTTTTGGTGAAAGCGTGAGCCAAATAGCAAAAAGCATGTAAATGCCCTGTTCGCCGGAGTCTCTCATGTGAAGTGGACGGCAGGCCCATTTGCCGAGTCTGTGGCTAAAGCAGCCGCCTGTTCACACGTATGCCCGTGGGCTGCGGTAGTGTTTACCGCCTATGTCAGCCCGTTTCGACATTTCAGAAGCACAAGCCTGAACCTGACTCCCCAGGCGAAATCTTACCAACCACCCTCCCTTGCGTAACGCCTCATAGTTTAAGGCATCTCGTGATTGTCTAATTCCCCACCCAGTTTTATTCAAAGTTCATTCAGAATTTGACAAATTTAATTAGCAGCTAGGAGGCTGCTTTGTTTAACAGGAGAACTTACATTCATACCTGCGCTTACAGTAGTGCGTATGTGGGTGGTGTAGCCCAGGGTATGAAAAGCTGTAGTTTGCCGTAATGTGTCGCTTATTATTTAGGAGATGTTATTTTGTGCCTTTGCATGTTAATTTAGAGGTAGAGCCAGATAGTGAGACAGACAGATGGCTAAAGCATTATTGTCACTGCACGATTATAGGTATACATACGCTTATGTATCACTCAGTGGTTGGCAGTCAGTAAATTTAATTTTCATTCAAACAGTAAGGTAGCATCTGTCAGTCTATTCACTCTCAAGGCCCAATTTAGGGGGTGGGGGCCCCTGGACTAAAGTTATTATTGGGACCCAACCTACAGCATAAAATGCTGCTAAAACAACCAGAAAAAAAATTGGGGCCCCCCACAATTTGGGGCCCTGGGCTACAGCTCGTGTTTAAACCCGGCCTTGGATGTATTTTGTCGTTCCCCCTCCGGAATAAGGGAGTTTTTTTATGCCGCTGTTTTGCTGCTAAATGTGGCCTCCGGTGTGCCACGGTTTTTGTCACGTTGCGGCCTGTGTGGCTCAGGAGCACTCGAAGGAGGAGCTGGATGCGTGGAAGATCGTGCGTGTGAGCGAGGACTTCCGCGTCATCGCCCTGGGGCTTCCTGTCCCACGGTACACCGGGAACCCCCTCGATCCGCCGCTGAGATCCCGTTTTCAGGCCAGAGACATCTACTACCTTCCCTTCAAGGTCAGGACTCTTAATGACCTCCTTTCTCTGCGGGTGGCCCTACGTCTCCTTCCGGAAGCCTCTCTTTCAGCATGCAGTCATAACTAGGCACTTTGAAGTTGACTTATTTTCATATTTTGTTTTGTCTGTCTGTTTTTTTAAGGATCAGCTAGAAATTCTGTACAGCATCGGACCAAATGTCGCCACGGATAAGTAAGCGACGCTGGTAGCGTTTATATTTACGCGGTTTACATTTAAATGAGCTTCTCGTAGTTCTGGATCACTGCGTTTCGTGTACAAGTACTGCGGCCTGTCAGATGTCAGAATGATGCTTTCTGTTCTGGTTCTCCTAGAGTCTCACAGCTGCTGTCCTTTGCCACCACCCTCTGCTCCCAAGAATCCTCCAGCCTGGGTCTTCCCGACTTCCCTGTGGACAACCTTCCCTCCGCCATTAAAGTCTTCGTAAGCGATTGGGAAGCCCCTTATTTCCTGCCCTAGGAGTTTAATCTTAAAAGCTATGATTTTTTTTATACCTTCTGCAGGACCTGTGCAATTTCGGTTATTGTTCCGTGACTGTTATACCACAGATTCTCTTGTTTACAGCTATTGACGCAAAAGGATCTTGAAAGGATTAGGTGCATAATGGCTGCCCTGCCCTGCATTGAGGAATCTGGTGTCTCTGCTCACAGGACCTGTTCCCCATGATGTCTTGCCAGCAGCTGATCCAACGACTCTACCCATATGAGGTCATGTTGGGCGAGGAGGGCCTCAGAGCAGTGGAGGGGGGTCCTTAGTGTAAGCCAGCCATCCTCGAGTCTCTGGTCTCCACACCATAGGCAGACTGGCTCATAGACGTGATGCTGCTCTGTTTGATATGCTAGTATTAACTAATGTTCGTTGTTTGCAGATGGTTTCTTCTCATCGATCTGCCCATTCCTGGTGTAGACCTTACACTCTCCCCTTTCCCTCTTGACTCTTTCAGTCACTCAAGGTTTATTTTCTCCCAAAATCCCCCCAAAAATCAGGGGAATCTATGAGTCAGAATTGGCCTGTAAATTGTCCCGATTGCATGCGCTGCAGTTGACAGATATTTTGTCCAGGTGATTCTCTGCCTGTTCTTCCCAGCGCCGGTTCCCGACAGTGCAGATTCCAGCCAGATAAGCAGATAATGGAAGAACTGGATGCTTTTTGTCGTGAGATTAAACACCTTTCCCCCCCTATCCTTCCAGCTGCAGAGCTGACTGGAACACCTCTATATCCTTCCCGCAGCGCTTTGAACTCCTTGACTCCAGACAGCAGCCCAGTCCCACCAGGGTGGTAAGCGTGGAGTCCTTAAACCGGGACCAGACTGGCTATGCAGCTGTCACCCTGCGTGTGTCTGACAAGGACGTCACCCTCCAGGTGAGGTGCCATCATGGGGTCACCGTGGCCACTTATTCTTAGCACCCGAGGCCTATAGAAGATGAGCAGTGTTGTCATGGTGATATTTTAGTCGAAATGCTGGAATTTCATTGAGTAGCAGTGGTGCCTGTTCTTTCTTATGGGAACCTGATTAAATCCTCTCTGTCCATGTGAGCTCCTGCTGCCCCTATAATGTGCTGCTGTTCCCTGGCCGCAGGTTCCGGCAGGATCCCGTCAACCTCGCACCCCCGACCGCAGCCCCAGCTTCATCAGCACCCCCACCCACGCCCGCCTTCTGGCTGAGATGATGCAGTCCCACATGGTCAAGGATATGTGCCTTATGGGGGCCAAGGTGTAAAGTCAAACCTGAGCAATTCCTGCAGTCCATATTTCATATTTCAGTGTGTAGAGTAAAACTTTCAGGAAATGTTAATTGCATTTAAACCATATAGTTACCTGAGATGATTCCAGGTATGCCTTATCGGTTCATTTAAGTCACGGGTGTCAAACTCCAGTCCTGGGGGGCTGGAGTCCTGCACGTTTTTGGGTTTCCCCTTATTTAACACACCTGATTCAACTCCTTGAGCTAATTACCACACAGCTCTTGAGCTGAATCATTTATGGTGGAACAGGGATTACACGGGGCTCCAACCTCCCAGGACTGGGGTTTGACACCCCTGCTTTAAGTCCAAAAATAGAAATAATTTAAAACAGAATATGTGGAATATCTTAAGACAGAATTTCCCAACCCAGTCCCTCTCAGCTTCCTGCCAGAAAGTCCAAATGTTTGCTCCTTAAAGGGAGCTGGGAGGGAGCAAAAACATGGACTGTCTCCAGGTCCCCATGGACCGGATTGAGAAGCACTTCCTTATAACTGAAAAATTTTTGTGCTTGTCTGCCATGTAAAAACGACTTATTAATTGTCCTTCTGAATATGATCTTTGCAGGGTTGTGGCAAGTCTGTCATCGCCAAGGAATTTGCGGAGATGCTGGGGTACAGCACTGAACCTGTAATGCTATATCAGGTAACGGGGCTTGCATTTTGTGTGCATATCAAGTCGGCTCAGAGAGAGGGAGAAGCGACAGACTGTGGTGATACTGAGCATCATGACAACAAACCATCGTAGATTTGCAGACGTCCTAGAATTGACTTTGCCTTGATCTGACAGTCTGATAATCTGTTCTTATTTTTCATTCTTTACTGAGCCGGTCTGTATGAAAACCTTTCTCCAGCTTGCTGGGGTACTTCACAGCATGCTGTATTTGAAAATGCATCTTGCAAGTGAAACTGGTGGGGTGACAGTACAGTGAGTCACCACAGGAGAGCTGCGAGATCCGAGTCTGAAACAGCTCCTGGATGGCTCCTGCAGTTCAACAAATGGAGCTCTGTGCTAGCAAGGCATAGGTTATTGGTTTGAATCCCAGGGAGCATTTTGAGTCCCTTTAGATTGTAACACTATTTAGGTTTTTTCTTCCAACAATCCTCATTCTTATTGATCTTTAGCTACATATGCCAGATTGGCAGTGTATGCAGAACATTGTCAATAATCTTTTCATTCATTCCTTTTCAGTTGAGGAATAAAAGAATGAAAACCATTCTTATAGGGAGAACTGATAGCTTCTCCACCTAGCAGGAATTTCTGTCTTGAAAATGTCTTTTTCATTGAGGTATAAATCTGAAGTACAAGAATTAGATTCCATGGTGCCTCACGATCTGAATTGTATGGAGATAATAAATAATTAGCTTCATTTTTAAGGAGCTATACTCCATTATAGTTTTAATGTTTAACACTTATATAGCGGAGTCCCTGCCCTATGAAATTAAAGGGGCATAAAACCTTTCCTATATAGGTACTAGGTGGGAACTGGGGGGTTAATGAGGGTGTTGCTGGGGTGGCGAAGGTTCCAGGTATGAGTCTGGGGCACGATGAGTCACTCCTCTGTTGTGAGGTGGTATATGCCGCGGTGCTTGTGACCGTAAGGTCATCTGTTCTAATCCCGACGTCGGCAGAGTGATGTCACGATTGGGCTACTGAGCAGGACCACTAACCCTTATTGCCCCTATAACTGCTGTCTGAATGGTCTGTCGCTTTGAATAAAAGCTTCTGCTTGAATAAATGTAACACTTTTATTGAAGTGATACTGATATGAAAGATGTAAAGTATTAACTTTCTGTGCTTCTCCTGCACATATTTATTCTGCTTTCGGACATGTGAATTGTGGAGCACCTGCATTTCTTTTAATAAAAGATGTTTTTTTTCCCCCTCTTAAAAATCGTACAGCTGAAGTTAAAAACGCTTTGCCAGCTTATGGCGGATTGTGTTACATTTCACTTCCTATTTTGTATGTTGCTACTTGGAAAATGAGTCGATTATATTAGTCAGAGGTATGGCAACCTTCACCCGGAGCCGGTGTTTTAAGTCTCATGGACCAGTGCCCAAAAACAAAAAGTGCGAAAGGTGGAAAAGCGGGCCGTCGGCCATGGAGTGGATGTGACGTCGGTGCTCCCTCGCCCGCAGACAGCCGTGACACCTTTAACGATGCCGTTCCAGGTTCTGGTTGGAGTGTCTGTGTTTCATCAGCGGACGGCCTGTGTTTTGAAGCTGCTTAAACAGAGTAATTGAGTTTGGGGTGGGGTGGGGGGGGGGGGGGGGGTAGTGGAAACTCTAGTGGTGGCCCAGGTAGTAAAACTTCAGGGGGTGTGTGCAGGAACAGCAAGAATGAGTGAGTCCACTGCAGGACCTGGCTAGCAAAACGAAGGTGTCTGTGCTTTTGGCTAAGGAAACAGTATTCTGGGCATAGAGGACTTTTAAACACAGTTCACCTCATCTATGCAGAAAATCCCTTCAATTTCTGTTTTTGAGTGGCTTCTGAGTAAGGTATTTGCTTGACATATTCCACGTATATGGTGCTCAGACGGATTTTAAGAAAACGGCTTTTTTCCACCTGTAGATGAAGTACAGGACATAATTTCTCTTTTTCCAGTTCTACTTAAGTCACATTCTGTACTGCAGCAGACGGTTTCTGTTAAAATAATACAGATTAATAACCAGCCTATTTTTTGTCTCCCCATTTTGTCACTAGCGATTGAACAGAGACACACTTACCTAAATAGAACTCTAGGTAAGTGTGTCTCTGACTTTGAAATACTGGTTGACACAAGTCAATGGAGACCATCCATATCTCTGGCACTGAATAACGATGTCTGCATCGTATGTGCGCCTGATGTAGGGATTCTTGGGAAGTCGGGTGCCTAGGGTGATGTCATTTCCTGCCCACAGGACATGACTGGCCGGGATCTCCTCCAGCAGAGGTACACTTTGCCCAATGGGGACACGGCATGGAGAGTCTCCCCGCTGGTCAGTGCAGCACGAGAAGGCAAGCTGGTCCTGCTGGATGGCATCCACAGGGTCAACCTGGGCACCCTGGCTGTGCTCTCCAGGTCAGTGATCTCACCCATTGGGGGCCCAGGACGCTCACACTACTTGGTGGATAAACCAGATTTCAGTAGCTGTGGCGTCTATCTTTCAGGTTAATCCACGACCGAGAGCTGGCCCTCTATGACGGTACCAGGCTCTTGAGGTCCGACCGGTACCAGATTCTGAAAGAGGAGATGAAGATGTCTGACTCGGAGATGGAGCAGCGGTGAGCGATAGAGTCTTAGCTGTTTATCGGGGGAGAAATAAACCATAATTTTTCATTACAATATATGCAAATGAAAAATAACACAATCAGAAATAGCCAGAGTTTCTTTGGTTCTGCAAAAAGTTATTAAAATCTTGTTGGATGGCTTGATGAACACCGCTTCTGGTCTCAGACCTCTCCTCAGGGGCACCTCAGCCATTCCATGGATTTGTTAACTTTCACCAGCAACTGGCTTATCACACGTAACTAGTTAAGTAACTTGATGGGATGATGATTAGCCAGAAATGGTTCTTTAGTGGTTGTGTTGAAAATACATGGATTTATTGGATGGTTATTGCAGGAGACCGAGGGAGACATTTTATATTTATCTGACACCTTCATGCAAAGCAACTTATGGTAGAGGGAAGGGTTAGAATTTGTGTGTGCTCCCTGGGATTTGAACCCACCACCTGTGGGTTATTAGTATAGTCCTCTACTTGTACGGGGGAATATACAGTTTTGAAATGGCTACGCTAACACATTGAAAGACATGCCATCATAGTTTTTCACACATACTCAGACGGCTGTGAAATTACCGCGGGATGTAATCACTCTGTCGGTATTGTCTGTGGATAGGACTTGTTTTAAGAGCCCGAAGCTTGATTCACCCTTTTCTGCATGGCTGAGACTGCGGTAAAAAGCGTCTGTGCCGTGGGTGAGAAATGCGACGTTGGCGCAGCACTCTGGCTGCGCTCTGCGGAAACATGTCTGCTCCTCCCACCCCAGCTGCGCCGTCACCTGGAGTTTTGACTTCCCTTCGCGTTACTAGATGAGGAACTGCTTAGGATTTAAGAAGTTCGGGCCGTGCAGGCAATAAACACTCATCCTATTCTGATTGAACAGCCCATGTTGGTGGTCAGGAATCTAAATGGTAAGAATAAGATCACATTGTGCTTGTTTTTCGGAAACCAGGCACTGCCTACTGATTCTTCGGTTGGCTCCCTGTAGCGTGCGTGTGTGTGTTGCCCACGACTGAATGACATTCCATCCTGTCTCCCGGATTTCCCCCACTGCATACAATATGCGTCCTGGGATTGGCTCCAGCCTCACCATGGTTACGAAAGAAGGATGGATGGATGTGGAGCAACCTGTTTTGTGCTGTTATCAGTGCATTATATATATTTTAATACTGTTTTTCAGGATATCCATTGTGACCGATATTTATATGATGTACAGTGTTTCATCTTGTCTTCCCACTGTTTTCCCTGGTGGGGGTCCGCCTGGTGGGGGTCCACCTTGTAGCATTCCTAGCAGCTCAGATCAGTCTTCCTTTCTCATGGCTGCAGACTCCAATTCAAGGACCCGGATGCTTAGTCCACAAGTTAGTCTAGACCAAACCAATAATTCACCTTAATGTATAACGTGGTTTCAAGTAAAAAATACTTGAATACCCCCCCCCCCCCAAATGACAGACAGTCGGATTGATCAACGAGCGTTAAAAAGTTCCCATTTTCATTGTATTGATGTGCGTGTGCTTGTCTGTATATTTATGAAATGATGTTTTGTCATTGAAAATTATTCCGGAGCTGTGATTTTGAACAAAAATCTCATGCGGAGCTTTGATCCAAACGTTTGAGAACCCCCGTTCTAGGGGATCCTTAGACATTCCCAAGTCAGATGGGAGATAACTCCAGCATGTCCTATCTTTCCTGGGGCCTCCACCCAGCCTGGAACATGCTCCTTGGAAGGCATCCAGGTGGCATTCTTAAGATGCCTGAACTGACTCAGCTGATGGAACAATGTCTATTTCACTCTCTTTCAAGATCTCCAAACTTCTCACCCTGTCATGGGGAATGAATTCAGCATCCCGGTGGAGAAACCTCCTTTTGGCTACTTGTACTTATGACCTTGTTCTTACGGTCATTATGCATGGATCATGACCATGGGTGAAGAGAGGTACTTTGAATGACTGTTATATTCTGAACTGCGTCTAACTAATGATTCAGCACCGCTGATCCCCTCGGTGCCTGTAGAACTGCAGTCATCAAACCAGTCCTCCTGTGAATTTCACTTTTCCTATTACCATCTCTCGTGACAAAGATCCCAGGGATTTAAAATTCCTTCAATAAACGCAGATTCTTTCACCTGAATGGAGCAGTCCACGGGTTACCGTGACCTTGCGAAGGTATCAAATTCTCATCTCATTTGATATCGGATCTATTGCGTGTGCACTTGAGGTCCAGATTGTATGAGGCCAAACGCATGGCATTATCTGCATGCCTTAGGGAGGCCACACCCAGTATCCTGTACTGGAATCTTGCCAGCCTCGTCTGTGCCTTGACATCCTATTCGTGAGAATCACAAACATGGAAACTAGACGCACACTTGCCAGAAGTCAGCACTCATTATACAGTAAATTGCTTCAGTTTTCTACTAATGATGTGGATGCAATTTCTTCTGTATTCGTATAACCACCAAGTAGCATGTATAGAGGCCCCAGTATTCCATAATCCTGTACTGCTTCCCACAACACCCTCTGCCCCCCCACCCGTAAAAAAAATAAATGTAACCATCACTTCTATTTGCCAGTCTTTCATACAACATCGAAGAGGTGTGTTAGCCATGTCAAGCTAACAGAATCTAGTGCTTTCAACATCTCTCTCTAGAGATGTTGCACCAGCAGTCTTTCCGCTAAGGAGGCCTTTGGGCACCATAGCAACTTCAGCTGCAGTGAGAGACTCCAATCTATCAGTAGTTTCCAATGCTGACTCCTGACCAGAGGGCACATCAACTGGCTTGAGGAGTCCCTCAAAGTGTCTCAGCACCTCCCCATCCTTGCAGAACATGGTCCAATCATACTTAGTTTCCCCAACCTAACTTCAGACGCCTGAGGAACCAGAGATGTCCATTCAATTAATTTAACACAGAAACTTCCTTCAGACATTCCCCACCACCCCTCCCTGCTTATCTGAGCTGTCTTGGTTCATCTGGCCTCCTCCCTATATGCTGATTCCAGTCATTCAGCAAATGGTAATCGGTTTTTTAGCTCTACCCCCTTCCTCCCTCAAGCAGCCCACCCACTTCATCTAAGAATGCTGGTGACTCCATATTTGTATACATACAAAGAACTGTCAGAGTACAGCTCAGCATCACAAAGTGGCAACCTTCTTGTCTACTGGGAAAAATTCTTGGGAAGCCTGGGACTTGTGAATCAATGTTCCCACACCTCCTGGAGTCTTTCACCATGTAGATCTCCAGAGTAGGAAAGACTCCACCCCTGATCAAGATGTGGGGTTCTAAACTCTACAATATGCATGAAGTTAAAGCCCCTTTTCTGCCAGAGCATCCATTGCCAAGGTTTCATCTGTCTGGTACCTTGCAAACACCCTGCATTTCATCTTCTAGCTTGTGACCCATGACATTGGCTCCATGTAACCATCTTGGGCTGAGCCCAACTGGGTTATAGGGGGGGCCCAAACCACTAGATGCTTGTTGATGAACACCACCCCCCAGGACTGAGCTACTGATTAGTGGGTTTTAAAAACCATAATCTGGACAGACCAGATACACTGGTTCTTCTTGGTACCTTTCATTAAGATCTTTGTTGGGTTGTAGTTTGCTTAGTCTCTCCTCACACACCTTTTTACCGGGGAAGACTTTACCAAGAGCTCAGACCCGAAAAGATGTAGCTACCTTGGATCATTAGGACCCGCAAACCTCTCCACCTCTAAGGTCGCAGTCCTTGGAAGGGAAGTTTTTAATTCGTGATTTGTTAAGCATATGCTCTCTTGAGACCTGCCCTCACTTGAGAATCTGCAATCATTTGTAATCATACCCATGTCATGTATTAACTTAATTATAAAGCTATGTTAATTTGCTCAGTTCTTCTACTCATTCATCATTTGTCACCCGCTGCCACTTATCAGCACAGACTCTTGTTTTCGAATGAAATCGAGGTACATTACAGCGCTCTCCGCCAGCTACTCATCTTGAAAAGGTGAAGCAGTCAGTGTCATAATAACACATTTCGAATACACTGAAGTGAGACTGGGGAGAACTTGTAACGTCTGAAGCGTTAATTCAGCTATGTCGCTCAGACAGACTGTCACAGACTCAAACTGACCAACGAGGCAGAATGAAGTGAAAAATGTAATTGCTGACTGTTCTGCGCCAAGATTTGGCCTTCTTTAAAAAATAGGGATTGTTTGCAGGTTGACAGTTTCTCCCGGAAATGAAGTAATCACTGCTTTAATGACCTGGACAAAAATGGGCTTTTCTCGTTAAACAACAAGAAGGTATCGTAAAGGAATGGTTAAGAGCTGAGGAGGACACTCTCTAAGGCTTCTACAGACTCATTTAGAGTGAACCAAACTCGTAAACCCCAAAATAGTTTTTTCTTTTTTTCACGTAAGTTTCAAAGGCCCTTGGCGTTTCAAAAGTGACGTCTCAAAGACAAAAAGGGACCTGAGTGGACATGGTGAGCGGACTGGAGAGTGTAGAGGCCCGAATGGAGAATGTTAGTGTTTATGAGGGTATAGGGAGTCGTTAGGGTATTATTACTAATCAGTCAAATTGTCAACAGTCCTCCAGAATATCCTGTTTTTTGTCTCCAGGCATCTAAATGCAATGTTCATTTTCGTCCTGTTGCTGGACTTGCTCTGACTCCTTTACCTTCCACTTTTCCGATCATAATGATTTTCTCCGGCACACTGGGTCTTCTAGTAACGTTCCCCAGATTTATTAGCGTTAAGCAAGAAGAAGGTATGAGAAAGAAGTAATCATGCCTGGTTTGTTCTGGATGACGCACAGTTCCTCTGCGTCACATAGGTATACATATTTTGTCCTTTTTCGATTTTTGGAACATAACAAAGTAGTTTATATGTGCACAGATTTTCATTATATCCTTATCCCTAAATATCTAATGACACATCAGGCTGCAGTTGATTTATTTTTTTTTGCTTTCTATAGAGAAGCCATTTGAGCTTCAATCATGCACTTCGCAGCAATTCAGCCCCTAAAATGATTAAGAGCTGAGGAGGACACTCTCTATGGCGTCTACTGACTCATTTAGAGTGAACCAAACTCTAAAACCCCAAAATAGTTTTTTTTTTTCCTGTAAGTTTCAAAGGCCCTTGGTGTTTCAAAAGTGACGTCTCAAAGACATAAGGTCTATTTATACTGCATCCTACAGATGAAGGTGCAGCTTAGGTTGAACTGATTAATTTTTGCCATATCCTGTTGCATAACTGTTAAGTCAGTGGTGAGTTATTTGCATGCAACCCACCTTATTTGGAAAATCTGTGCATGCCATATAATTTCCTAAAACAAAGGTTTTTTTTTTGTTAGCATGAATAGAAAAAGAGTATTTAACAGGAGGTCAGGGAAGAGAAAGGATGCGGAATGCTTGTGTTTGCACTCTGCCAGCGTCTCTCCACCTAGACTGGAAGGGTGGATGTTTGTGGCGCAGTGTCTGGGGCTGAAACAAACCCACTTCCTCTTCCTCCACTTCCCTGTCTCAGGCCACATTCAGAGCTCACTTCATGTGGTTCCAGGGCGGGTGTTAATTGCTGCTCGTCGCTTCCATCTGAAAGCGCCATCACCAGGGGGAGCAGCCTTATCCTCTTGACTGTTTTCCAATCCGGTCCTCAGGATCCAACAGCCGGTCCATGTTTTTGCTCCCTCCAAGCTCCCTGCCAAACAGTGAACATTTTTTGCTCCCCTAACAGCAGCAACGGGAAGCAAAAATATGGACTGTTTGTGGGTTCCCAAGGACCAGATTAGAAAACACTGCTCTTGAGCAAAAATGATTTTCAGTCTTTGGGTATGGTAATCAGTTAGTATGTTTCAGAAGCTTCAGTGGAGTTGGTTAGTTGTTAATATAGTACAAAGAATGACTGGAAATGAACGGTTAGGAACATACAGGGACCTGAGTGGACATGGTGAGCGGAGTGGAGATTGTAGAGGCCTGAATGGAGAATGTTAGTGTTTATGAGGGTATAGGGAGTCGTTAGGTTATTATTACTAATCAGTCAAATTGGCAACAGCCCTCCAGAATATCCTGTTTTTTGTCTCCAGGCATCTAAATGCAATGTTCATTTTCGTCCTGTTGCTGGACTTGCTCAGACTCCTTTATCTTATTCCTGGATCTTCTCGTAACGTTCCCCAGATTTATTAGTGTTGCTCTGATTATTTGTGCTTTAAGGGAAAGTTCGGGCTTAATTTAATCAGGAGTTGACTTCTTTGTTTACTTTGCAGTCCGTGGTATTTTTTTAAGTTTTTGCCTGCCCCATAGTTCAAAAATATCATTGCCCTCGTAATGTGATAAAAACCTGTTACTTTAATGTTGTCCGGAGATTTTTTTTCCTGTCCCTACAATGGAAAACTGAACTTTATAAAAATCTGTGACTGCAATCAAACAACTCTAAATGTCAAAGGGGTTAAGGTCGTCATTGTTGGGATTTGGGTGTTTCCCATAGAATTGAATGGACAGTCCCCACAAAGATATGAATACAAACATGTGTGTGTTGGTCGTGGGTGGGGGATCTGCTTATTGGTGTGGGAAGTGTAACGGGGGGGGGGGCCCTGCAAACAGTTTCAGGCAGCAGTGGGCCGCTCCTTGTCAGGAAGCTGCGAATGAAATGTCAGGGAGGATTAGGGTGAAAGGGGACCCGCAGGGGTGTGAACGTCCGCCGACCGCTCGGAGCCATGACGGAGATCGGGGGGGGGGGGGACCTGCGTTATCCACATCACAGCGTTCAATCGCGTCTGACAGCTGGCGAACTCGAGATTCTCTCGCTTCCTTTTCCCCTTCTCAATTTAGTCATAAGTCATTAGGCTCATAGGCTGACATGGTTAGTGTTTTTTCTCCCCCAGAACCTTATGGATCAATTCAAACTGAAAGGGGCTTTAACAAATGGCAGCCTTACAGTAGAGCGTCTCTTACTACCAGTCTCCTGTGGCACGATCCGTGTAGCTTACTGTCTCCACCTGCCATCATGACCAGGTCCATCTTCCCCATCCACCCGTCCTTCCGCCTGCTCGCCCTGGCTGAGCCCCCGGTCCAAGGCAGCCGCGGCCAGCAGTGGCTGAACCCGGAGATTCT
Organism: Brienomyrus brachyistius; assembly: GCF_023856365.1. Classification (NCBI taxonomy): domain Eukaryota; kingdom Metazoa; phylum Chordata; class Actinopteri; order Osteoglossiformes; family Mormyridae; genus Brienomyrus; species Brienomyrus brachyistius. The sequence goes on along the minus strand of NC_064533.1, from coordinate 46,227,425 downwards.
CACCATGTTCTTCTTCCACACCGTGAAGCCCCTGGACGTGGCCGAGGAGACCTCCATCATCCAGGGGATGGTGAGCGTGGGGCATATTCTTGTCTCTGATCTGCGCACCTGACAATAGGGGGAGTAGAATTTATTTTGTTTAAAAAAAATGACTACAAACCCCCACACACTCTCGATCTTCTTAGTCATGTCCACACATGTGGACCCCTAGATGTCTTTCAGGGGCCCTCTACTGCAACCTTCGCCTTTTCACCACTGGATGGCTTTACTTTCTCGGAGCTGAACTGTGATCCTTTTGTGTTTTGCAGACACCGAATGCCCCAGTAGAGGCAGTGCAGCACTTACTGCATCTCACTCACAGCTTGAGAAAAACAAATGACCCAACAGTAAGTCATTGTAAACTGTACCAGACCAAACAGCCGCTCGTAACAGACATGCCTATATATATTTTTACTAGTGTGAATGTTGCCCTTTATATAATATGTGTTATGTGCATAATGCATATGACAGGCCACCGTCGTCGTTTTCGCTGGTTGTATGCTTACTTTAATAGTGTCACATGACTGTTCGGAGAAGCCAGTTGGGCTGTGTGTGTTTCTGAGTCTGAGGCTGAGGCTGTGTGTTTTCTTCCAGGCCCAATCCTTGGCGTCTTCTCTGTCCACCAGGCAGCTCTTGAGAATCTGCCGACGTCTGTCCCAGCACCCCGAGGAGACGGTTGCCCATGCTGTGAACAAGGCCTGCCTTTCCAGGTGGTCCTTTGGCGTCTGCCTGCAGCGGGGCCTGCTGTGTTGGACATCCTTACTCCCTTAAATATCTCTTTTATTCTCTCATTACTGTTTTCAGTTCTCAGTTATGATTTAAAGATGAGGTTTCTTGGATGAGTGACAGATCCTCTGTTGTGTGTATGTCAGGTTCCTCCCCAGCCTGGCTCGTTCGGCCTTACAGAAGAACCTGGCCAACTGTTCTATCGAGGACGGGCCGGACCCTGGCAGCACACAAAACCTGGACCTCAGCTGTGAGTTAACTGCCTGATCCTGTGTCTCAGTGGCAGGACTTATTCTCCACACAGTAGGAACAGAATGAATCGTCCTTTTTGAGCAATAGTGCTGAAATGAGAAGGTCACCCTCAGATATTTGGCCAAAGGATGCTCTATTTTGACCCCCCCCCCCTCCCCCCCACCACCATACGAGCTTGTGTTCCTCAGTTAACCTGGAGCTCTGCAATCGAAGTTGAAAAAGCGAAAGTATGAGTATCATGTGACCAGCAGTCACTCTTCTGGAAGAAAGGCTGAAAAGGTCACTGTCTCATGCAAAAGTGGGGTGAGCTTCTTGTCACGTTCTTCACTCTTTTCTTGCGTCTGTTTTTTTTTTGTCCAGGTGAAATAAAAGATGGGATTCTGAGGATCGGAAAGGTTTCCGTTCCGGTACATGATCCCCACGAAAAAATGAAGGTTCCTGATGTCCTGTTTTACGAAAATGAGCAGGTAAGTCAGCCTTTGGTACATCAGTAGGCCCATGGTATTATTATCTGAAGCTCCTTACGTCAGCGCTGTGTACATTATCCAGCTTGCGAACAAGACATCAGCTCATCGTGTTCCTCGGTTCCCTAGTATATACATCCTGGTTTAGTTTTGTCCACTTTCTTATCCAGTACTGCCGATCATTTTCCAGTTCATGTCATGTCTCTAAGCGTATTGTGCTTTATTGTTCAAGAGCTGGGTAGCTTCCTCATAGAATCGGGTCATGATTCCCCTGCATCTCATACTACACGCTCTTTCTCAGACTTGATTCCATCTGCATTATTACTGCATATACATATAGCGAACATATCATTCTTTTAAAGTGACTCTCTGTTATTCCTCAGTCCTGTACTTGTACTGTCTGTTTACACTTGGTTCCAGAGATAGAATAGTTCTCTAAGGAACCAGTGTATTATGGCTTTACTTAAAGACTTCCTTGTAAGGGGAATAAAATAATTACGGCATGAGGTCATTTCTTGATAACAATTTTATCTTTGTAAAAGACCGGAACTGTCATGTGGTCTGATTCAAGGCTAGGTCATTCAGGGTCAGCCTTTTGGATACACTGGCCAAAAAGGCCTAGACCAACTAGCTATAGGATGAGTCAATGTTTCTACTGAAGTTATAGATGAAGTTACTGAGCAAAACAGATTATATGTTGTTTACTTGTGAACTGGGGGATGCTGATTATTCGTCTGGTAGCACCGTTATGCTGATGGTTCTGATCTGGAAGAGAATCACAGGGAATGAGCAGAGGGAAGCGAGCCTAGCTGGAACTAGAGTCTCTGTTGGTGTTAGCGGACTAGCGTGTGGAATGGAGCAGGTTGGCAGTCTCACCTCCTGCCCTTAAATAAGGGCTGACATGATGAAGTGCGTATGTTTGCCGATTACGGATGGTGGCTTAGTGGGTGGTACTTTTGCTTAAACCCTCCAGGGAGGGGGGGCTTGAATCTTTGAATTCTGTGTGTGGACTCTGTGTGTATTCTCCTCCAGGTTTTCCTGTTTCCTCTCGCGATAGAGCGATATGCCGTTAGTAAATCGTTTTCTAAATCGGCCGTGGTTTACGAGTGCGACGGACTGGCATCCCGTCTACGCGGTTCCCCTCATTTGTGTCCTGTGATGCCTGTCCAGGAGAAACAGTTGGAAGATAGAAGGATGTTTGCCCACAGCCGTTCGGGCGAGGGCTGCATCCCAGCAAGCCCTGTGTCCAGCCACCCAGGGAGGTGTCTCAGCTCCCCCGGGACCGCTGAGGGTTGAGCTGACCCAGATTCAGCACGTTTTCTGTTCCTCCCTGTGAAGGGGAGGAGACAGAGGAAGGGGAGGATAAGTCCTTGCTTGGCCCACTTCTGAATGACCTGCTTTTCTTAGGGCACTGCGGGGACTGTGAGTCGGCGATGGCGATGCTCAAATAGGGTGTGAAGAACGAGGATGGTCTGCTCAGCCATCTTCTGTTCCTCTACTCCTTGCATCCCTTGTGTTCTGAGAAAGCCTGCAGCATGTTATAATTGCCTTATGTGGAGGGGGGGGGGGGTGTCAGTATTTTCACCTAATTCAACAAAATGTCTCAAGCTTTATGATAAGTGTTTTTAATAATTGTTACATATCACTGCTTGTAATATATGAATTATATCCATCCATCTGTCCTTCCGTCTTCCATAACCGCTCATTCAGCACACGGTTGCATTGAACTTGTGATCCTAAAAATCCCAAAGGGAACAGATACCCTAGATGGCACCTTCTGGGTTAAATGAATAGATGGTTATTTGTGAAGGTTTGTTTGCTGGACAGCTGCAGACACTCCTGCTGTGAGATTCCCTGCCTGCGCTCATTCTGTTCTGGGGGAAGGGAGACTGTACCACGAAATTCGGCGTGAATTTAATGTGTTGCGGTTTGACCTTCCTGTTGCTTGCGCAGCACATGACAGTGATGGAGGACATGCTGAAAGACTTCCTGATGGGGGAACACCTGTTATTGGTCGGGAACCAGGTGAGTGACTCGGGAAGTAAGAAACGCCGACGGCAGAGCGATGCCCTTGAAAGCAGACGTCAGCTTGAGTACTTCTTTAGATGGCCGTGAAACTCAGAAGACTTCGGAACAAATCTCAAGGTTCCTTTCCCCTGCAAATATTAGCATTTTCAATATGAGTCACTGTTTGCTAGTTTTGGATCTAAGTGTTTTGGACACTAAACCAATGCAAATTTAATTGATTTTCTAGGATGTGGTAAAAAAGAAGTTTCCATACGAAAGCCTGATGTGTTGTAGGGATCACAGTGTTGTCCCTTGTGGGGAAAAGGTCAGTTCCTGTTAGCTTCTCTGAAGCAGAGGCCCCTTTCGTAACTGGGGGGTGAAGTGGGAGGGGCAGGCCCGTCAATCGTCCCGATGCGGACTGACGGGATGCCCGCACCCATCTCGCGCTGCGTTTCCTGCTCCCACCAAGGCCCAGGGTTGTTTGGAAAGTGGAGTGGGCCGCGCTGTCAGACAGGGCGACTGGGACTCGGATGGTTTTTGAGGAACGTGCTTGAAGCCGTGTTAAACCGGAGCTCACGTGGCTGCGTACAAACCAGGCAGAGAGATGGGAGGTGGGCAAGCGAGATGGGAGGTGGGCAGTGTGCGACGCACTACCAGGCTGCGCCTCCTTTGACAGTGACATACACAGATACACAACATGCACAGATCGGAAGAGGTAGGATGTGAAATTACAGAAAATGGGCAGTACAAGATTTTAACAGGTTTTTTTTTTTTTTGGGTTGCCGCTGATTAACATATTAATCAAGACCCTAATTTGTGAAATGATTTAGCATTCATTCATTCAGGTCGTTAAGACTGACATCCCTTATGTGACTCTAGCATATATGTAATATTTTTCTATATGTTTGTGTTACATTATGATGAATAAGCAAAAAATAATTGACATTTTGGCCTTAATAAAACGGGTAATACTAAGTGTTCTGGTTATTTTGAATGTGAGACTTCTCCATACAACAAAATCTGCAATAGCATCACCTGATAAGGATTCTAAATGTTAAGTTATGAGTCTTTCTTATCATGTAGTATATATTTAATTTCCCGTGTCACGAGTAAATCATATTGTACCATGTGTAATGCATTTGTCCTGCATTATTCCAGTGAACGCTGCTGATTGCTGTTTACTTTAGGGTGTTGGGAAGAACAAGATTGTAGACCGATTTCTGCATTTAATGAACCGACCAAGAGAATACCTGCAGCTTCACAGGTAACAAGGCCTCCTTTATGGTAGCAAAACCACTCATACTTCCACTGTAACTCCTTCTTCCACATAGTTAATGTAGGTGGCAGATTGTCAGTATCTTCTTGTAGAATGAACAGAAGATCGATGTGCTTTATAATTAAAACTGAGTTATTTTCATTATAGAGTGGAGGTGGTTCGGAATAGATGTTCATAAGTTTCACACATACACACCCACTCCTTTTGCAGTTTTATTATAAACTGAATGGAAATAAATGAAATGTTTTTTGAAGGATGGCTTTTAATTAAAGGAGAATAATTCATCCTTTGAAAAAATCTGTTCTTTTAACACTTACTCAAGGCCTCTCTCCCGTGAAAACAGCAAGCGGGCGGTTATCACAGTACACAAAAATAGACATATCTATAAAAAGAGATGATGAACTCACCCACATGCAGCTGTGTCTGGGCTTTTGCATTAAAAAAAACTCCTTTCTTGTCTTTGCAAGGGTAAAGCGAATTATTTTTGTCCTTAATAAATTAGGACACCTGTCTAGGGGGTAAGGGGAATTGCAACTCTGAAGATGAAGTTCTTTTGTTTTCGAAAGGCAGATATTAATAACTGTAAATTGGCAGGAAAGGCGGCAATTAGAGAAGGCTGGTGTCTGTCTGATTGGCCTTGAACAGATTATTTGCCCCTTGACATTTTCTGAGATGCACTAAATCCACACTGTGTCCATGGTAGCCATGTATGCTTATAATTATATGCTCTGTCCTGCAGTAAAGGATAATTGATTCTTCCCCATGTAGATAGGCGTGCTTTTACTGCGTTTGTTTGTTTGATTTTGCAGGACAGAAGTGTTTGTTTAAAACGCTGAGGTGAAAGTTACGGCCGATTATCTTAAGTTACTGTAAGTTGGTTTCTGTAGTACATGGGCTGTTAACTGTAAACATATACAGCTTCTCCGAAAGACCCACTGACACGTTATCTCCGCTTAATTCGTAGGATTACGCTATACCTAGATTCTAGTTCTTCAGTGTTGACTGTGCCCTAAGATCTCTGAGTTCTCTTCTTTTTTTTCCGTCTTCTTCACTGCTCAGTGCATTTTAATGAAAGTGCCGTTTTGTGAAGATGGTGTTTCTCTTCAGAAGGAACTGTAAAATCAGTTCATGCAGTGGTAATGTCATGCCCTGCTCGTCGGCTCCTCATGTGTGCCACGCCCCCCTGCTTGCCAACGTGTTTCCCTGATTGTTTCCACCTATGTCCGATTACTGTGATCAGTCCCGTGTATTTAAGTCTGAGTCTTGCCTGTGATCGTTGTCCGTCATTACGTGATCTGTGCACATGGTGTTGGTGGTCCCTCGCCTCCCGTGTCTCCTTGTCCCGAATAAACCCCGATTACCCCGATCCTGCTCGTCTGCCTGGTTTTCTGAACCACCGCCCGCACGATCGCCTGTCCACCCGAGCCTTCCCGTGACAGAATGACGGACCACGAACAAGCAGCTTCCGTAACTGTGGAGGACTACCGCAGTTACGTCGATCAGCTGCTATTTTGGATCGCCCAGCCCGGCATCCGGGAAGATCCCCCGGCCTGGGATCTCATCAGCCGGAGCTGGGACATCCTGGATCGGCTGTCCCTGGAAAGGGACGCGCACCTCGCGGAAGAGGTGCGCGGTAACTTCCAGCGGGTGGCCGAGCTCCGTAAAGAGCGGTGGGTTGCGCCACGCGAACCGGGGACCATCCTCCCGCCGTCCGCTTTCTCGGACAGTGCGCAGCCTACCCCCCTGACGGTGACGCGGAGAAGGAGGAAGAAGCAGACGGTCGCCCGGACGATCGTCCTAGGGGCGTGCGCTCTCGTCCCCGCCTCCTTCCCAGCTGGTGAGCCTGAGGAGCTCCCTCTGCTCTTGCCGCCCACGCAGCCGCCGCCCTCGGACTTTGCTCCCACGCGGCCGCCTACGCCGCTCGCGCAGCCGCCTGCGCAGCCGCCTGCGCCGCTCGCGCAGCCGCTCCCGTCTTCGCCTGCTGCAGCCGCTCCTGAGGCACCCCCGTTGCAGTCCCTTGCAGTTCCCGGGCGAGCGCCCCCACGACGACGGTCTGCAGTTCCCGGGCGAGCTTCCCCACAGCACTTGCCTGCAGCCCCTGCTCAGGCCGAGCAGGCAACCCCTGTGCCTGCAGCCCCTGCTCAGGCCGAGCAGGCAACCCCTGTGCCTGCAGCCCCTGCTCAGGCCGAGCAGGCAACCCCTGTGCCTGCAGCCCCTGCTCAGGCCGAGCAGGCAACCCCTGTGCCTGCAGCCCCTGCTCAGGCCGAGCAGGCAACCGCTCTGCCTGCTACAGCCCCCCAGCCCAAGTCGCCTCCTTCGCCGCTGCCTCCCCCATGCGCTGCGTCCCAGCTGGAGGTCCCGAGTGAGCCCCTGGCCATCGCCAATCGGTTCTTTGCCCTCCAGGGGCTGTACTGGAGGATGATGGAGGAACCTGCCACACGGGGCTTCCCGGAGGGGGAACAACTTGCCGTGCACCTGGGGCAGGCTTTCGCCGCGTTCTCCCCTACCTCGCCTCTGAGTGACCTTGAGAGGTTGGCCGAGGATCTCCGGAAGCTGATCTCTCTCCGGAGAGCAGTTCCTGCAGAGGCGCCCCCTCTGCAGCCGCCTGCTGCAGCTCCCGGGCAGGCGCCCCCACTGCAGCCGCCCGCTGCAGCTCCCGGGCAGGCGCCCCCACTGCAGCCGCCCGCTGCAGCTCCCGGGCAGGCGCCCCCACTGCAGCCACCCGCTGCAGCTCCCGGGCAGGCGCCCCCACTGCAGCCAGCTCCTGTTCCTGACCGTGCTCCTGTTCCTGCAGAGGCGCCCCCTCTGCAGCCGCCTGCTGCAGCTCCCGGGCAGGCGCCCCCTCTGCAGCCGCCTGCTGCAGCTCCCGGGCAGGCGCCCCCTCTGCAGCCGCCTGCTGCAGCTCCCGGGCAGGCGCCCCCTCTGCAGCCGCCTGCTGCAGCTCCCGGGCAGGCGCCCCCACTGCAGCCGCCTGCTGCAGTTCCAGGGCAGGCGCCCCCACTGCAGTCGCCTGCTGCAGCTCCTGTCCCTGACTGCGCTCCTGTTCCTGACCGTGCTCCTGTTCCTGCAGAGGCGCCCCCTCTGCAGCCGCCTGCTGCAGCTCCCGGGCAGGCGCCCCCACTGCAGCCACCTGCTGCAGCTCCCGGGCAGGCGCCCCCACTGCAGCCAGCTCCTGTTCCGGACCGCGCTCCTGTTCCTGACCGCGCTCCTGTTCCTGCAGAGGCGCCCCCTCTGCAGCCGCCTGCTGCAGCTCCCGGGCAGGCGCCTCCACTGCAGCCACCTGCTGCAGCTCCCGGGCAGGCGCCCCCACTGCAGCCAGCTCCTGTTCCTGACCGCGCTCCTGTTCCTGACCGCGCTCCTGTTCCTGTCCCGGCGCTCCCTCCGCCTGCTGCAGCTCCCGGGCCGGCGCCCCCTCTGCAGCCGCCTGCTGCAGCTCCCGGGCCGGCGCCCCCACTGCAGCCAGCTCCTGTTCCTGACCGTGCTCCTGTTCCTGTCCCGGCGCTCCCTCCGCCTGCTGCAGCTCCCGGGCCGGCGCCCCCTCTGCAGCCGCCTGCTGCAGCTCCCGGGCAGGCGCCCCCCCAGACTTCCACTCCTGTCCCTGACCGTGTTCCTGTCCCTGACCGCCCTGCAGCAGCTCCAGAGGCGCCCCCTCCGCCTGCAGCAACTCCAGTCCCTGGCCCCGCTCCTGTCCCTGGCCCCGCTCCTGTCCCTGGCCCTGATCCCTCGCCCCGGCAGCGTCGACCCCGACCTAGGGTCGGCCTGTCTGTGTCCCGCAGGGGAAGGGGACACAGACGCAGGGCTGGGGTCCCGCCCGCCCTGCCCCCTGGCTCGCCCTGCCTCGCCTGCGCTGGGGCTCGGTTGGCGCCTGCGGGTCCTGGCCCTCCGGGTCGGCTGTCGCCTGCGGGTCCCCCTCCGATGCCTCGTCGCCCTGCCTCGCTCCCCCCTCCGGTGCCTGGTCGGTCGCCTGGGGGTTCCCCGACGGCGGCTCCTCGGTCGCCTGCGGGGCCCCTACCTCCGGCCCTCCACCGGACGTCGCCGCCTGCTGCGGCTCCCCCCTCCTCCGGGCCTTCGCCCTGGCCCCTTCCAGCTCCCTCGCCCCCTTCCCTGGTGCTCCCTCCTGCTCCCTCCCTGGCCCCTCCGCGGGTCCCTCGCCCTGTCTCCTCGGCCCCTCCGAGGTCCCCTCCGGCTCCGGCCTCCCGGCCGCCTGCGGCCCCTCCGGCTGCCTCCCGTCGCCCGCTGGGGCTCCCACGGGCTCCCCTTGGTTCCCCCTCCTTCTCTCCCTTTCCTGCCCCTATCCCGCCTGTCTTTGTTCCGCCTCCTGCCTTTGTCCCGCCGTCCTCTGTTCCTGGTCCCTTTGTTCTGCCCCGCTCGGTTCCTGGTTTCCCGTCGTTCCCTCCCGTCACTCCCGTTCCTTTTGTTCCGCCTGTTCCCTCTGTTCCGCCCTTTCTAGTCTGTCTCTCTGCGTTCCCTGCCCTTTGTCAAGTCCTGTCTTACGTCTTGTCCCTTGCCGTGTTCTGCGTCTCAGTTTTGTTTCCTGTGCTTCGGTGATTGTTCCGTTTGGTTCCAGGTCCGGGTTCCCGTGTTCCGTCTGTCGCCTCCTCCCTGGCGCGCCCGGTGAAGCGCGCCTTTGGGGGGGGGTTCTGTCATGCCCTGCTCGTCGGCTCCTCATGTGTGCCACGCCCCCCTGCTTGCCAACGTGTTTCCCTGATTGTTTCCACCTATGTCCGATTACTGTGATCAGTCCCGTGTATTTAAGTCTGAGTCTTGCCTGTGATCGTTGTCCGTCATTACGTGATCTGTGCACATGGTGTTGGTGGTCCCTCGCCTCCCGTGTCTCCTTGTCCCGAATAAACCCCGATTACCCCGATCCTGCTCGTCTGCCTGGTTTTCTGAACCACCGCCCGCACGATCGCCTGTCCACCCGAGCCTTCCCGTGACAGGTAATTACATTCCTGAGGTCTGGAGTTGGGCCGCTGACTACGACTCACCGCTTTCCTGCCAATATGGTGTGAAGCGCGTGGATAGCAGAAGCACATGTCGAGTTACGGTATCACACACGGATCAGTGTGATCCATGACGCCCCATCACAGTGTATCACAGAGTTCAATTAAATATTACTTATTGCATTATTACAGTTGTATTTATTATGTGTTACTTATTTTACTGCAGTGATATCTGTTGAATAACCTGCCTCGGATGACTACTTTGATGACCCTCTCCATAAATAGATAGTACTGGATGCCCAGACGTATTTTGACTATTGGGTCTAGCTGTGTTTAGAATTTAAAATTTCGAGGATCATGGTAAAAGTATGTGTAAACAGACATCACCATCCCTCCAGCTGCCCAGGTCCAGCTATGATACTACAGCCCTTGTCATCTCATGAAGGTCCTTTTCCACTCCTGAAAGTTTTTTGAAAGTTGAGACCATATGTTGCTTTGTCCTGGATAGATATGTTAAAAAAAATGCCTTAATATCAGGGCTAACGCTGCCACTTCAGGGATTCTCCTAGTTATCAGCTCTACTGAGAGATGGCCGTGTCCGTTAAAATGAATCTGGGTTGGGTTTAATAGATTCATCTCATGGGGCGCTGTCAATACTGGGTCGAAGGTTTAAAGTTCCAGACAGATTTGGAAGGAATCCTATTTAATGTAGTAATTAATACCTTGGTGATGAAGTCGCATGCGTGAGTTTCACCAGTCCGTTTCTTGTCCACCAGAGACACTACAGTTCAGACGCTCACACTGCAGCCCTCCGTGCGAGACGGAATTATCATTTATGAAGATTCACCCCTGGTAGGTGTCCTTCTTTGCCTGTGGCAGTAGTTACACATGGTACTTAAGTTGCTGCTTTAGTCCTTTTAATAAGGCGCAGTTTCTCTCCTGTCAGAAAATGAAATGGCTTGATTACATATTCTTCCTGTTTTCCCATATGTACTACATTGATTCGGCAAAGAAAACATTGCCAGTCAACTTAAACTAGCTAATGGTTCCATTAAAATGAAACAATGAAATTATAAATAACCCATCTCTGGCCTTTTATATGCCTGTGTCTGACTGGTGGCAGAGCCTAAATACGCTCTATTCACTGATAGTGACATTTATTACTGATGTTTAGAGACTGGCAATGTGGGTGTCCTTTCTAAATGCATTTTAATGATCTTAGCGCCACAAAGACGGTGAGGTGAGATAAAAGCTTCTCCCAAGGCCTCCGTGTGTCACTTCAATTAGCACCCAGCTGAAGCTCTTTGGGTATTAATAGTGTTGGCTTTGATGCTGGTCGGAAGTCCCTTCTGATTTAGAAGCTCCTGATACCTCTGATACTGCAACAGCATCACGACTAAAGATTCATCCTGCTGCTTATGATATTTGCGCTATAAATTAGCGATACTGCTTATCATTACCATAAAGTCTGTGGCCTGGTTAATGTAGAATGACTAAGCAAGGGAAGTATCTGTTTTAAGTTGCATTTCTGTCACTTTCAGCTAGCATTTTTAAATAGATTTTCATTTGGCATTAACAGAAGCCAACGTACGGGTCCTTTAATTACGTCATTTCTGACAATCGCTACACCCAACCGTAAGTTCTCTGTTATCGTGTCCCTTTCCACCTAGGTGAGAGCCGTAAAGATGGGCCACATCCTGGTCATCGACGAGGCGGACAAAGCGCCCACCCATGTCACCTGCATCCTGAAGACTCTGGTGGAGAACGGAGAGATGATTCTCGCCGACGGCAGGCGAATCGTTTCGAGTAAGGCGACTACAGCGCTGCCGTCATATTCTTTCGTTATACTGCCGAGCAAGGAAAACTTTGCAGAATCAGTGGAAAACATCTTTTAAATAGTTATATTGGATGCTCCTTTTTTTTTCAGATCCCAGAGACGCAGAGGAGAGGCCCAACATCATTGTGATGCATCCTGATTTCAGGATGATGGTGTTGGCCAACAGACCTGGCTTTCCATTCCTGGGAAATGACTTCTTTGGTGCACTAGGTAATGTGCTTGGAAAACCACTGGCAGCATGTCCAAGGCTGCCCCTGATGGTACAGGCCTAGGGCTGGCGTCTTGGGATGCCATTCAGCTGCCACGATGGAAGATGAATATTTTTGCTCTTTCCTGGTCGCTGGAGTGTGAAGCTCACATGTAATTCGGCTTGTTTTCTAGGAGACATCTTCAGCTGCCATGCTGTGGACAACCCCAAGCCCCATGCAGAGCTAGCTATGCTGAAACAATACGGGCCCAACGTCCCAGACGCTGTCCTGCAGAAGCTGGTGGCCACCTTTGGAGAGCTGAGGGCGATGGCAGACCAGGGGACCATCACGTACCCTTACTCTACCAGGGAGGTGGTCAACATCGTTAAACATCTGCAGGTAGGATTACAGACGCATAAACCAGGCTGTTGACAGTTCAGTGTTTATTTATTATTATTATCAGCGATGCAAATTACTGGTACATAAGTACGCATGCACCTTTAAAAGTGATATGTGTGGCAATCGATTGTTGTAACAGCGCAAATGCGTATGTGCATTTGCACTGTTATGACAAGTAATTATCGTGCATTTTAACCTTTATACCACAAATGAAGTATGAATTCGCATATAAAGGTTAATATGCAGGGTAATTTCTTGTCATAGCAGCACAAATGGACATAAAATGCATACACATTTGTGCTTTTACAACAATCGATTGCTGCAAGTATCGCTTTAAAGGTGAATGTGTACGTGCATACCGGTTATGTGGGGAAGTGGAAAGTTCAGGTCCAGAGAGTACAAATCCAGGCCAAGATTTTGTCTCAACCAACCAGTTGAGTATAATGAGTCACAGCCACAGAGTACTCAACTGGTTGGTTGAGACAAAGTCTTGGTCTGGATTTGTACTTTCTGGATCTGAACTTCCCATCTCTGGTTATGTGCATCCCTGATTATTATTTAATTTTTTTAACTCTGGTATAATTTTAATGTCTAGCTACATTTTTGAAGGTAACAAATCATCAAGAAATTCTCTCCCGACCCAAGTCCTTATAAGCAGACAAGCTCAGGCAGTGCTGGACAGTGTGATTCATGTAAACAAAGCATGCCATAGTCAGCCCTCTCACTGTCCCCATGACACACACAACGTGGGGGGGGGGGGGTAGCAGATCACTCTTTTCTACTCTGTGTGAAAGGTTATTTATAAGCAGGTCGTTAAATGCCAGCTTCCTTATCGATGGGTCTGGAGAATCTTGTGAACACAGTTGGTCTCTTGCATAGTCCGTGATCGATATCCACTGAGCTTGAAGAAGAGGTCTCACACCAAACTCTTCTGCTCTCCAGCGCGATAGTGACGAAACATGGGAGCTTATTAGTTTTAGCCTCCGTGGTGATTGGAAGCTGACTGGATCCAATGTAGAGCTTTGCTGGGAAATAAGGAGGTCTGCTCTGCTCTTTGTAGTTTGACTGACAGAATGGCATCTGATTTATTAGTCAGATAAATACAGGCTCTGCATAATATCTGTTTATATCAGGACATTTAAGTTGTTGTTGTTCACATCTTAAATAAAATTCTTATTGACCAGATGACAAAAAAGTGTGTGTGTGGTCCAGGTATGCATTACATTGTGGGGAACAGTGTGACAACAATGTCATAAAATGTTTTTTGATACCCACAAGGGGACATTCGATTTTATAAAAAAAAATTTAAAATGCCAGAAGCCTTGTATTTAGTTTGGTTACTTTTGGTAAGGTTATGGCTGGGTGGGGATTACGGTCGTCATTGTTGGGATTAGGGTTTTGTCCATAGAAATTAATAGACAGTCCCCACAAAGGTATACAGGTCTGTGTGTGTATGTGTGTGTATCCCTTTTAATAACCAGGAAAGGTTGTGCCTCATTGATATAGAAATTGTGTCGCTGTTATTTATTGTCTGAGTGTTTTTAGGCCAGGATTAGAAAAGATCAATATTGGTTTAGTCGTGTGTGTGAAATACCAGGATTGTGAATCTTCTACGAACTACAAAAGTCCTCTTCACTGGATGTTCATCACCATGGCAACTGGTCCATGTTGTGGCCGGGGACATTAATCATTACTGGAGATGCCACCTGCATTTCCGTCACCCCTTCCCACATCCAAGCAGTACCTGCCTCTGTTATCCCAGCGGAGACTGGAATGAATGAAGAAACCAGCTGTTTCTTTGGGGATTGGGTCTTGCAGCCTGTTTTCCAGGCCTTTTGTTTGCTTAAGAAAGGAGCGATTAGCTCAGGGCACAGGACCCACGTCAGGGAACGAGATCATGCCGACTTTTATGGACTGTTGGAGACGTGTGTGATGCTTGATTAAACGTGCATATGTTCACTGGTAAGGCCACCGATGCCTTTTCACCTGTCAGTTTAACCAAAAGTGTGTGTTGTCATTCCTCTCTCCCGCAAAAGAAATTTCCAGATGAAGGACTGGCCAACGTGGTACGCAACGTCTTCGACTTCGACTCCTACAACAAGGAGACGCGGGAGATCCTGATCACGGCCTTACACAAGCACGGCATTCCAGTCGGGGCCAAGCCGACCAGTGTGAACCTGGCTAAGGAGTAAGGGAAATGCTTTACTGCCATGGGCTGATGGGCGAGAGAGAGGGTTTTGGGAGTCAGATATTCAGCACTCCCAAGACTGTTTAAAGGGATTTCTTAAAGGCAGGGCATTTGGATGATGTAGAGAGAGTACTTGAAAATGCATCATTTTGCCAGAAATGTTTTCAGTGTGTCCTGGAGCACGGTCCAATCAGGACAGCTGTGACCTCATTATTGGAGTCTTGCTCACAGTGGTTGTTGCATTTCCAGCTAATTTGTTGGTCAGCAATAGGAGAAATATTACAATAAAACTGTACTTCTTAAGGCATTAAGTACCATTAGCAAGATCTGCTGCTGATACATAAACTTGCATTGTTTCTACTGATTATATGTCAGTGAAACCTGCACAACTTGTTTTATCGTGGATTATAGTATGAAAGGTAATATGACATATTGGATCGGTGCATTTAGTCCTACAGTGATATACTGTGCTATAAATGGATAGTATAAATACTGTTAGGCAGCCCCTTGGGATACGGTACTTTGTAGGTTGTCCCACTGTGTGTATAAATCACTGTTACCTAGATTGTAGATAACAGTTTTGAGTGGATCGATGTAAACAATCCAGAGCTGCCCAGCAGTATTCAGTACAGTATCAACATACACATTCCCTGCTGTCAGTTTGCAGCCATGTGCTAAGTATCCAGATGTGAGATGTCCAGTCTTTTCATTCAGGCAGTAACGTGGACACATTTGCGATAAGCTAACCTTTACCTGCATTGCAATAACGTTCTGGATGAAGTCCGGGATGTTGTGGACAAAACACAACTTTATTCCAAGAATTGTACACCATTGTCTATAACCCTTACTTAAAATTGACATTTTAAACAGCAGTTGTGTGAAGATACAGGTAAACCATTTAGACAGCTTTCTGTTACACACTTTTACGCACGATTTTCAGAATAATTATTTTATTTTGCGTAACAAGGAAGTTAAGCAAGTCCTTATTGAAGGGTTTGCGTTCATTTCACTGTATAGTTTTCTTTGAATAAAGGAAAATATTTGTTTCTTCAGTCTCCTGTATTTTCTCTGTGATTCGATTGTCTATTGATACACGACATCACTAAAAGTGATATTTTCTTCATTAAAAAGAACTAAACAGAAAAGAAACAAGTATTTTCTTTTTTTTATGAAGTTTTTAAAAAAAAATAAGTTTATGTTCATGATTTTGGTGTGATGTGTTTTGGATTTGGAACGCAAATTTGTTTAATTTTAATCTTATGTTTTCTAGACAGGAACGGGGGGGTGGGGGGCATAGCTGGGCCGCCTGACAGTAAATCGCCTTTGGCCCCTGCACCCAGTTTTACGTATTCAGGGGCCCCTGATGCCTTCTGGGCCCCCTGAAACTGTCAGGGTTTCCATTCCCCCTCTGCGCCCCTGGACAGGGAGCCAGGGGTTAAGGATGATCACCCCGGCAAAATCAGACTAATGAGCAGAAATGAAAGCGCACCTGGACGTGGAATCACCCTCAGTACAGTCACATGACAATAACGTAATCACACATCCATGAATTTCCTCTGGGGATCTATCATTACCCAGATCCTCGGAAGGCTTCACAGTTTTTCTGAGGTATATGAAGAACATTCCACGCACTCCTCGAGACGTCGACAGGACAAATTGGAAAAACTATATATTTTTTGCCAGATTTTCCTGTCGACTTTTATTTGTTAGTTATATGCAGTGTAGAGTAAAGCCAGAAGCAGTTGTGGTATTTCTGTTTTTGCACTCAGTTTTCATTCCCCAGAAAAGAAAAATTTGCTCCTTCGGAAGAAAATGACGAGAAAAAAAAAACCAGTAAACAGCAATTTAGTCACAATGACTAGAATCAATCCCAAGCTCAACGTGGGATGTTTGTTCTGAGCAGAGATCAGGAAAGGCTTACATCTTACTCTGCGGGGGGGTCTAGTGGCTTTGGAAGGATTATCTGACTTTTTTTTTCATTGGAACAGATCATTATTGTATAATACTGACTGAAAACATCTTACACAGCATTTCTTTTCTAATGAACTTGTAATAGATACATTATTTAATCATTATCAGTATCATTGGTCTGTTTTAGATAGATCAGTAAATAAAAGTGAAATTATGCATATGTGTATGTATATATGCATGTGTGTGTGTGTGTGTATATACAAATACATACGTGTGTATATAATATATATACATAATACACACAATATCTTATATGTGCATGTGTATGCACACACATATATGTGTGTATATTTTTATTATAATTTTTGAACTAGCCAACACCTGTTTATGCATAAGTTTGTTGTTGCAAACATTTGTTGTACTGTCTGCATGTTGCTTATGAAGAAGGAAGAAAAGATAAGAGGATATGCACCATGAAATGGGCCTGATGTTGTGGACTTTTTCAGGTTAGCATTACCCGAGTGCCGGATGACGGGATACTGGACCATTAACCAGTCTGGGAGTGCCAGGCACAAGCTGCTGTGTCCCACAGAGTCCAGCCCAATCGATGTGAAGGTAGGAAAAGGGCTTAAATATGTGCCAGGGATTAGCTTTGGTCTTAGATACTTCTATTGTGAAATGTAATAAATAGCTGGTCATTGTGTTTCACTGTGTACAGAATACTTGGTACCACATTATTTGATGGGGCACAAAAAATATAGTATCATGCTATTACTTATGTATTAATTAACCACAAACTAAGTTACATACTGATGTCATGTTCATTCATTATTAATAAATTGTGCTGCATCTTTTATCTCAAGCAGTTACTATGTTTGTTACTATATCTGTTAATTCTATAAACCTTTGTGAAGGAACTAATGAAGTACTGAAGGAACGAGTCATGAATAACACAAGTGAAATACTGATCTCGTGTTTGATCATCATTAATGAATGGTGATGCATGTTTTATCTCAAGTAGCTACAGTATTTGTTCACGGTGTGTTCTTCATGGTAACTGAGTAGCTTCGTACTGGGTGTGAGTCCTTGTGCCCGTTTTTAGAAGGATTTCAAGCTTCCCCTTGAAAATGAAATGGGGATTCCAGACAGGATGTGACATCACACAAAGGGCATGAATCATAGTCCCCAAGATGAAGGAAGGTGTGTTTTGTTGGGTTACCTTGACTCAGTGATAATGGATGCTCGTGTCTCAGGGCCCAGCGTATCTGCGAGTCCAGGCATACCCCCTTGAGAGGCATGAATCCAGAGCACTGAGCTTCAGCGAGGAGCAAAGCCATTGGCAGATCCCCATCAATGACGTCAACATAATCTGTGACGTCACCACTGACAAAGGTAAGTCCCCGCGCTGAGGGAACTTGACCTCCTTTTTTGTCGGTGGTGACCTTCATGAAAAGCTTCTTAAAAATGTCTTTCAGATTCTATATACGTGGCTACGTGCAACCCAGTGTCCCTATATGCCATGAGGGCAAGCGGAGACACCATCCACTACATGGACCTATATGATGTCTTCCCCCGCACTCTCAGTGGCGTCTGGCAACCCTTCGTCACTGTGGCTGCACTAGGCAACCCGCTGGAAGGCCAGATGGTGTTGCACGAGGAGCAGGTGTGACACGGCTCTCGGTTCGAACGCAGTCACGTCGTATGTTTACATATCTACAGTTACTGGGCTGATGATGTGGTATGAAAAAGCAAGCAACCTTGATTAAAACAATCATCTAAACGCCCGTATAGTAAATGTTACGGACATTTCATTCATTCTCCATTGGGAGCTTGTGAGATGCAATGAGCACAGCCCCAGAAATCCGCGTTCAGCACCGAGACCTAAAAAATGAAAATAGCACAGGCTTTGCAGTTTATAATTAGTGGCTGGGTCACTGTTTTAATTTAAAATCAAACGGCGTTCTCACGAGCCGTGTGAGCGGCAGTACTAACCTCGGCTATTTTCCACTCAATTGGGCTAGCATTTTTTTTCTGTGGGAAAATACAGAAGAGCATGAGTATTTGTACACATTTTTAAATACATTTTCTTTAGCGTTATTTGAGCCTGTTAACCTACCTGACATTTAACCTGAGGTTTAAAAAAAAATGGTGAATTTTATTTGCTGTCAACTGACCAGTGATTATATACAGCCACAATACGTGGACACCGTGAGTTCACTGTACCTAACTTAGTGTGTAACTGTCACGCACAAAGCTTTTATTTTTTTATGACTGTCAGAAAGCATGCCATTAGATGCTATTAAGGGCTGTTAACGACCTGATGATGGAAGAGCATCTCAGCCAAGCATATGACAAGTGCTTTAACCCATGTGTTTAAATAGAACTCGACTTGCACGATATAACGAAGGTGCTGAGCAAACAGTGCCTCGTGTGGTCGACATTAGAATAGCGTGGTGGGGCCTCTTGTGGCCCAGAGACCAGAACCTGTGCCTTACATAGGACTGGCCCATTACGCTATGAACTTCTATCCTTCAGTCCCTCCCACTGCCAGCCCTGCACACTCGGACGCTAGAAGAGTCATCAACAGGGCCGTATTTTGCAATGTATCTGTCCCATAAAACTTCTCTTGCCTAATACGGTTTTAGAACAGACGTACGCACAAGGAACAAATTAAGAAAAGATACTCAGAAAAACAGCTGTTGTGTATTATATAAGAAGGAACATTCTAAAAATATCTCTGGAAAAAAAAACCTGACTTATTACTTCTGTCCAAAGCGTGGAATTCCAGACATCACGAGCAGTTCACCCAGGGGTCACGGCTGTCCCAGTGCAGAAAAAACAAAGCCCAAACTGAACACGGTGGTCGGTGTCCCTGACAGATTGCCAGAACCGATAAATTTATTTGATGGGGACGCAGACCTTCTATAAATATCGCAGAGGGTGAACATCGCATGTCGCTGAATCCGTACAAAAATCATTTAGATCAAAAGTGGCCAGGAGGTTCGTTCGGTTCACTTGCCTTACATGTTAGAGCAATTTGAAGATGTAGCAGACGACGTCATGAATTAAGGCCTGTTTAGGATTTGCGCAGACTGACAATCCTGGGTTCACAAGGCTGGAGATGAGCAATGTCGTAGAGGATAATAACGCTTTTGTTTTTATTTCGATACAGTATTTTTCTAGATAGTCATAATTTATGACAAACTCGCATCACTCACAGATGCGCTGAAGGGCTACTCATGCTGTGGCCCTAGGAAGCCCTCAAGTAAACACTAACAATGTGTTCTGATGACCTGAGCCTCAATCATCCCTGAAATAAACAAAAAATGTCCTAATAAGCATGTTAAGGTTTGGCCCCCTCTGCTGGTGAGTTTAGGTAGTATTTACTTATATGTTCTTAATGTGACCTTATAAGCATTTTAGGGAATGAATGAATGAACGGATAACTGAAAACATGTCTTTCAAACTCATTTGACTTTTTCCGTCTCACAGAGTAACACCGTCTTGTACCTGGACCTGGTAACAGGGGCTGTACGTCGCCTGCTGCTATCTCAGGAGAAGGAAGAACCATCCAAGAAATCTTCTAATTGGTGGATGAGCAAGGAGAATCGGGTGATGACCAGCACTATATTGAGTCATGCTTCAAGACAATACTAATTATCTTCACGTTAATGCTGTTCCTCTCACAGTCAGGTTTAAGCATCATGTTTATCCTGTATTACCTTGGTCTCTAAAATCTGATGTTTTTTAATTTTCAGTTCATCACAGATGGAAAACTGCGCTCACCAGTTCTGTTTCAGTTTATGGCAGATTTGCTCATGAATCTGAAAAATGCAAAGTCTAGAAATAGTTTTCACAAAGTCGTGGTTTAATATGAAGCATCTTGGTTTATTTTCTTCTAGCCATTTAAAATGTGCCGAGAATTTGCCCATAAAAACTGGCTCCTGTTCTACAGAGAAGACAGGTGAGCTTTTTTCCATGCTAACCCTGCTCATCAACACCCTTGTGTCTGAGCGTACAGCATAGTGTGGAAACTACTCTATTTTGGACAGTAATCGGCTGGATGTGTTGGATGTCCTGGAAGGCCGACTCCACACGATCTCCCTGCCTGTAAAGCTTAAGGCCGTCTTTCTGGTAGCCGAGGACCGATGGCTGATCATCGAGAACAAGACTGACAAGTAGGTTCACTGTATCTCAAGTAATGTACAGGACAGAGACTTAAAGCAACTCGCTCTAACTTCCCAGATGATTGATACCAGGGATGGGACCATTCCGGAACGCATTCCTCAATTCCAAGCCAAATCAGGAAATGAAACTGAAATTAGAATTCAATTCCAATTCTATTCCTCGTAGTTTTTTTTTCCAGTACCAACTCCAGTTCTATTTCCTGATTTGCACTGGAATTGAATGCATTCCGGAATGGCACCAACCCTGAATGATACCACTGGTTTCTAGACAATGCAATAAAATTGAAAAAATAGAGGATTGGATCTGGACTCCAGTGGCTTTTCTTCTTTCTGTTATACCTCCACCAGAGGTGTAACACAAACATTTCGGCACTTTGCCTTCATCTCTGTATGTTTCCAAGAGTGCACACAGTTGTTTATAAAGTCAAATCAATCTCACTATCCATCGATCCATCCATTTTCCAAACCGCCTATCCTACTGGGTCTCGGGGGGGTCCGGAGCCTATCCCGGAAGCAATGGGCACGAGGCAGGGAACAACCCAGGATGGGTGGGCCAGCCCATCGCAGGGCACACTCACACACTATTCACTCACACCTCACCATCATAATTAACTAATAGACACCTTATGGACTGTTAAGATTTAACCCAATCAGTGCAGTTCATTATTTCGTAGCCATACCCCCATAAGTGTTACCCAAGAAATCACCACTGACACTCTGCGGGATGAGCTAATTAGACATTCTAAACTTTACTATTTTTCCATAGAAACACTATATGACAGCAGAAATAAGTTTTAGTCAAAACAGCATCTGTAAGCTCTGGTCTTCTAAGAGTAGCACGCCATGGAAACTGCCTCAGTTTGTTTGGATATGAAGCTCTCCAGTTGTTTAATACATGCACGAACAAATTCATAATTTATAAGCTGCAGAGTAAACTATGTTAAGGAGGAATAATGACACTCTTCTTGTAGTGGTATTTTCTACCATGTTCTTTTTCCACTGTCAGTAGTTTAATAACATTAATTCCATTTTTTAAATGTATTTATATAACAGGAAGTTCCTGTTAACCAAGCCTATGCACATGGGAGCAGAGGATTCTGGGATTTGTCAGCTGCACGCTGTCACTGAGGATGCTGTCAGCACTGGTTTTGGGATGACCTCAGGTAACTTATACTCCCCGATTGGTTAAGCTTTGTCTAGGCATTTAACTACAGCTGTGTTTGCAGGTAGAAACACTGTTGCGTTGTTTCTTCTACATTACCAGCAATCGGTGCTGTCCCAAAACTAAAATACTCCTCATTTTATATTAAGGTGGAAACAAGTTTATTGCAGTATTTAGCGTGTATTTAATTAAATGTATTAGTGAAAATGGTGAACCAGTACTTAACCACTGTTATTGAATGATGCTCCATATCGTTCTGTGTTTATCAGTGATTATTTGAGGTGCAAAACATTTTTTTTTAGGTTATAGGTGTAAAAATGTAACCCGTATGACCGAAGGGTGATCCTCCCAGGGTTACTGTCCCGTTACCGTGACGCCAGTGTCATGCGCTGCACTGCATGAGGACGTGATTGATGCAGAGTTGGTCTGCTTCCCTGCAGCTCATTTACGGGACATAATTCATCTTACTTTATGTACATCGTCGGAAATGATTGATTTTTTTTTTTGCACATAACCACATATATTTTATATGTATATATTTAAGCGAAAGACCTTCAGGACTTTTTTTTCGACTCTCTTGAAGAACCAAGTGTCCAGTACAGCCTCTCAGAAATGCCAGTCCACCTTATCGGCAGCTCATGTTGACACCTGCCGCACGGTGATTTGTTACCACTTGTGAAGATGAACAAAAAGGTCACTGGGAAAGGCTGATGTGTCCCCGATATGACTGCTAAGTGACGGTGACGCATGGCCATCCCAGACAGACCGGAGAACCTCAAATCCATCTTGGACTTCACCAGGGAGTGCTGTGGTGTAACGAGTATTTACCGAATTATCTGTTAGGCTGAGGGTAAAAGACTTTAAATTCCTGCTCAAAACATGTGTAATAAAGTAATAAAAATACCACTTTCTTGGGCCAATTTTGAGAAAACTGAACTGAACTGAGCTGTTTTGTTGTCCAGGTATATTCCCAGCTTTTATTTTTTATTCTTCAGGGGTAGAAAGGGATGTTCCCCAAGAAATTTCCAGTGACCAACTGCCCTCTGAGAATCTGAGTTCAGCTCTGGGACAGAAAATCTCCTCTCCCAATCGAGTGCTGTCTGACGCCGGCTCCTTCGCCACACTAATAGTGGGCTTCCCTGACCTCATGGTGAGATCTGATATCACACAATTATAGTCACTTTTTTTTTTGTTGTGAGATTTATTGGTAACACTCTCCAGATTGTTTCTGTGTAAATGTATCTGTTCTGTAATATATATCCTGCACCAATAAACTAGAAAATTAAGCCTTGACAACTAACTCCGACATACTTCATGAACTGCCTTGTGAAGCGGTAGTAGATGTAATGCAGCTATTCATTCAAATGAACGGATCTCTTCATGGTTTGCTACCAAGGATGCAGCAAATCTTCAGCAGATGGCTACAAATCTCCGTTCTGCTCCTCGTTATACCGTCCTACGGGAAGCGAGTAGTGGTCTGAGAGGAAGCTAATTTAATTTAATATTCCTGTTCCTGACTGTCCTATCAGTCACCCAATGAAATCTACAGCATTAAGAGGAAGTCACGCCTGAGCACTGAGACGGGGGCAGACATGTTCTTCAGTGGGAGTCGTCGTTCAGGACCAGCCAAGAGGGTGAATTGCGTGACCCTTCTGGCAGCCAATCAGGTGGTGCGAGCCCTGCCCCCTGGGGACGTGCCCCTGGCTGACATCTACCCCAAAGGTCAGAATCCTCCTCGCTTTACACACTCGCTTAGTCTCGTACAGCCTCTAGGCCCAGATGGTCTGATTTTTTGACTTTCTGTACATCGTGGGACTAATTTCTATAGTACAGGCTGTACAGGCTTTACATTGACTGTACCTTCATAATACTTTTATATTGCATTCATAAAACGTTAAGTACACCTTCATAATGCATTCATTAAACATTCATAATGCATTCATAAACATCATGTATGTATACCTTCACATCCTAACAGCTCTAATATACATTAATGACATATGATAATAATGAACATTACACTTGTATAATCATGTAATGTTTGTCATTAATGTATATTAAAACTGTTAAGGGATGTTAGGATGTTAAGGTACGTGCAGGCTGCTTATGAATGTTCTATGAATACATTATGAATGCATTAAGAAGTGTTACCGTTCATGCACAATAGTCATAATTTATTTAGCACATCTGCAAATAGATGTACAATTGGGCAGTTACTAGCCTAGACTTTCACGGTTGATCAAAGACATGACTGGGATTTAAACCCAGGAACTGTTTACTCGGTCGATGCTTTACCTGACTAAGCCACAGTGCTGCAAGATGCAGTGTAGTAATTAGAATTAATCAGTATAGCGTTTCGTTGGGGCTTTAGTGTTATCACTGCACATTCTACAGCCGACCAACAGTTGAATCTTGGAGCTCTGACACTTAGACCCTCTACTGTCAGGAAGACTGTACAGATTTTGAGTTGAGCTCGGCAGACATTTGCAGATATGACCATGAGTCTTGCTACGTGTCCACACAGACGTCACTCCCCCAATGAGTGAAGCCTATTTGGAAGTGACAGACCTCAACTCCAAGAAGGTCAAGTACATTCCAGTTCCAAGGTATTCGGGTGGCAACATGTGTCATATGTCATATACACTCTATATAAGCCTATATTTTGTATTTTTGTGGCCAGTTCAGTTACTGATCTAATGGTTTTGCTGCTTTTGTGGAAACTAGGGCCCCCAAACTATCCTATAGCTTTATGTTGTGTGTGTGTGTTGCTTTTATTATTCTTTAAAAAATGTTTTTTTCCGCCCAGAGAAATCATCAAACAGCTTGACATGGTATGCCAGTAGAGTACAATAAAAAGAACCTGTTTTTCTTAGTAGCTGTTATAGTCAAACAGTGACAATTTTCTGTCACTTGATGGTGTCTTTGGCAGAGTGGCTATCCTTTAAAAAAAATGTGCGATTTGTTTTGAGGTTTTTTTTTTGCTTCCCAAATCTTTTTTTTTCCCAGGTCCATGACACTCTCTCCCTACACCAGCTGGTTGTCCAAGGTGTCTGACACGGACATACTCCTGGCTCCAATGGGAAACTCTGGAGTTGTGACAGTGGACATGGGCGGCTGTCTCCGGCTTTGGGAAACTGGGCTGGACAACTTACAGCGCTCCCTGCTGGAGTGGAGGCGCATGATTGGCACAGAAGATGGCAGGCCAGTGCAGGTAAGTTTGAGGGAAATCGCAGCTGAACATCCCTGGCATAATCCGTCTGTCCTAACAGTATCATTCGCAAGCTTTGTGCTTCATATCTGCAGGGGAATTCTACAGGTATATTTCCAAATGTATTTTTCAGGATTAAATCTGGGAGATTCATGAGTTTAAAAATTCCTTCGTGAACAAGATGTAATGTGTTTAGTTGGTGTTCTTTATGTATTTGGGAAAATGTGTGCAATATTTTTTGCCAAGTTTCCTGGAATATTTCTGTGTTGCTAAACCAATAGCAAGACCAAGGCAGGACCTAGTGAGTAATATGCTGTCCTGATTATTAAGATGTGAAAAGACACAAAATCAAGACCTTTTGCTCTAAATGTATAATAAACATATGAGAATTTCTGGATGACATAATATTGAGTGCTTTGATAATTTTTTTTTTAAAAAAGGAAATTATTCTGACCTGCTTGGCTGTAAATCATATTGAAATATAGTGATTCATCGTAACACCTCGGAGGAGCAGACCTTGCTCGTAAAGATCAGACAAAAGCAGCGATAAAATCTTTAAAATATACAGCCTAGGATATTAATGGGGGTGGTGTGAGATTGCTGGTTCAAATCCCAAAGTCAGCGGCCTGATCCGTTACTGCTTTCTACTGCTTTCTCTCAAAAAATGTTCGTTGCTTTAGATCAAAGCCTTTGATAAATAAATTAAATACCTGTAGTCATTTTCATTTATCCATCCATTTTTCCAAACCGCTTATCCTACTGGGTCGCGGGGGGTCCGGAGCCTATCCCGGAAGCATTGGGCACGAGGCAGGGAACAACCCAGGATGGGGGGCCAGCCCATCGCAGGGCACACTCACACACCATTCACTCACGCATGCACACCTACGGGCAATTTAGTAACTCCAATTAGCCTCAGCATGTTTTTGGACTGTGGGGGGGAAACCGGAGTACCCGGAGGAAACCCCACGACGACATGAGGAGAACATGCAAACTCCACACACATGTGACCCAGGCGGAGACTCGAACCCGGGTCCCAGAGGTGTGAGGCAACAGTGCTAACCACTGCTCCACCATGCCGCCCCCTGTAGTCATTTTTTCTTCCATTAAGATCTCCCCTCCCCCCTCTCCTATAGGTGGGGAATTACTTATATCCTAACTACCTGTCATTCTTTGGTTGCGGTCCTCGCAATCTGCAGAGCCTATCTGGTCGTTTTGCTGAAAGAATAAATATTCCCAATGCCGGTTTCATTACTGTTCATTGAGAACTAGGGCGCGTTTATCTAGCTCACGCAATCTATAACAAAACACAATTGTGACTATGAAGCGTGTGAAAGAATTCCTCTTGAAACCAGCATGCTTTATTATGTTTTTTTAAGTGCTCCAATAACATGATTGCAGTAATGCGTTTTGAATGCTGTTAGACATGATTTTTATTTACATTTCTGTGTGCCTGGTGCCACCACAAGGTGGCAGGCTTTCTTTACTAATTCGGTGAGAGATACATGTGCAGGGCAGTTTAACCGTCGGCACTGGGGTTTGAACCCTGCCTCCCGCCTGTGTGTGGAGTTCATTCTCCATGTGTCGTCTGGGTTTCCTCTGGGTCCTCCGCTTTCCATGCGCAGTCCAAAGACTTGTAGTTAAGCTAATAGGTCTTTCTAAATTGCCCCCACTGTGGCCTTGTGGGACAGACCCCAGGCTCCCCCTGCGGCCCTGATAAGTGGTTAGAAGATTTATGGATGGACAGATGTTTGTCCTGTATGATGAATTATTACAGATGTTCATATATTTTGTATATAAATGTTATTGTATATGTAGCTGCTTGCAGTATGAGATTCAGTGGGATGTGTGCTTACTGCAGTGGGTGTACGTGTTCTTATTTGTGCAGCAGTAATTTTTGGGACACTTTGCATTCGTGCCCCCCCCCCCCCCCACCCAGAGTGCCCCCCCCCAGAGTGCCCCCCCCCCCCACTTCAGTCACACCCTGTCTGTTTTTCCCACATGTTATTTCCTCTCTGGCTTCACACACATATTTTCACTGACTTGTTTTTCCAAACCTCAGCTCCATTTAAAGCAGCATTTTTTTTAGTTATTCACTTAAATGAGCCAAAGCAATTTACTTAACTTAGCAATCTCATTAGTGTCTTTTCATGTTGCTAATTTCCCGACATGGTCGCCCAAAGTGCAGGAACAAAAGATTTAAGGATAATTTATATCAATATTTGCAAATGTTTATTTACTGAAGCAATCACACAACACTGCTCAAATATCAGCAGGGACATTGATGGGTTAGGGTTACAAATTCAGTTTTTGCTCTATACCAGTTCGGACTAGTTTGTGAAATGTTCTTGAGTTTTGTCTATTCATACAGTGGGTCAGTTTAGACTAACCCTCTTTCACACCTGGGTCATGGCCCGGTACATCCTGGATTTGCTTGCTATAAATATCTCGGAAAAACTCAGGAAACATCGCTATATTTTTGATTTAACTGTTTACTTCTTGTAGCTTTGCCTTGGCTTAGTTAACTGAACGCAATTTATGTCCTGTTATTTATAGTTAATGAGAGGGAACGGACTGAAAGGTAGTTGTCAGAAATCAGGCCATCTAGCAGGGTTGGATTTGCAGATTAAATCTGGCTTCCCCTTAATGCAGTAAACACATGCCTTTGTGTTTTTATTCAGCTGGTATGAAGGGACAAATCAGTACGATTGACTTGAGAAAAATCGTAAGTAACATTCATCTGCGATGTCTGCCGTAATGTCATTTATCTGTCATTTAAGCACTTCCTTGGTTGATTTATAATTCATTTCCCTGTCAGATGTTGTATAGTACCAATCTGGCAGTTGGAAGGATCATTTGCCCTTTTAGTGTTCCAGACTGGTTCGTAAATAAGTGACTTGGACTTTCGATGCCCTCTGCTCCATGCCTCTTCCAGGCAGAGTGACTCTGCTGGGGGTCTACCAACACCCCAACTCGCAAAGCCGGGAACAGGCTTAGTTCCATGACTAACTGTTCACCAGAAGCATTTAAAAGGTCATTCCAGCTTAAAGGTCCTTTTCCAGTCCATGGGAAGAGAGTGATGAAATAGGCGGGTGTTTAAAAATCCATTCGGATTCTGTGCTGGACTGTGAAATTTCACTGTGCTAGAGGGGATTCCAGGAGGGAGCTGAAAGGGGCTGATTTATGATCATAACAGACTGATGATGTTGGTATTGTATTGCTGTGGGCAGAGTGGCTGATTGCTGGGCCAGAAATGTGGAACTGCTGACTAACATTGATTGATGATGCCCAGGCTGATTTTGCTGCAGACTGACGCCGCTACCTAATGTCAAAGTTTACGGCACGAGTTTGTAGGCTGAGCAGACCGAGTTCTGCGCACTGATTGGTTAATCCCGAAAGACGGGGGCGGGTGCCTGAGAGTTCCCTACACCAAGGGCTCATTGTGCTGGAGGAAGCCCTAGTTTAGCCCACTGTCGACCTCATGAATAAGTCCATTATGATGTCATACAGAGCTGTCATTTGTCTCTCAGTGCTGTCATCGGAAACCAGTCGTCCTCTTCTTTAATTAAATCTAGTACGTTAAAAATTGTTTCCATTATTCCTGATGAACATAACATCTTTGGAATTTGGTTTTGGAAATTGTTTGGAAAAATTTGGGAAAAGTTTCTGCAGGACAGATAAAGAATGCATTTACATTTTTAGTTATTTTTCCCTGACTTTCTAGCGTGAACTACATCAGTGTTTGGAGTTCAGTTTGTATTCATCCTTACAGTGTTTTGTGAATGTTATTTATCAATAATGAATATTACAAAATATTATTAAAGATGCAAGATAATGCAGACTATTGATATGCATAATAAAGTTTAGTTTCTGCTAGGTGCACTTAGAGGTCTGACAATCAGTCCCCAGGTTTTACCGGCTGGAGTTTGGTTAATTTTAATTTTAATGGTTAATTTTGTTCATCATCAGTATTGCAGCGTTGATTATAGCTTCTCCTAAGTTGTGTACGGATCACAGCAAATTACAAAGTTCACAGAGTGAAAGTTAAAGGGTCTGAGCTCAACATGATCAGTAAAATGAAAACTGTGTAACTCTGCTGCCTACGTGAGGCACAAATATATTACTCTGTAATTTGTGAAGACAACAGCGCCATATAAAATGTAGTGATTATACGGCAATTTAAGGTATAATAAATTACCCTCAGAGTTTAGATTATTCGACTTGATAAATGTGTTTATTTGTCATGGTAGCAGATGTTCGCTGTACGTGATGTTTGGGAGGAAACTGTCAGAGACAGCGAAAGAAATGCAGATCTGTGTTGTCACCGGTGTTGCGGTATAACAAGAAACTTCAGAAAAAGATGCGGGAACAGGGATGATGAGGTGCTGAGTTACGGCTACGATGAGTAACTACTTTAGCACTTAGCATTTAGCAGATGTTCTTATCTAGAGCGTCTTCCATTTTTCTTAATTCAGGGACAGTCCCCCTGGAGAAAGTTGGGGTTAAGGGTCTTGCTCAGGGACCCAATGATGGTAATGCCCCAGGTGGGACTCAAACCCACGATCTCTTGGTCCAGAGGCAAGCATCCTAACCACTATGAAGACCGACAGTATGTAAACTCCTGTATTAATATGCTTGTCAGTTCACGGATATGCGTAACCAGGCAACAGCTGTAATATCAAATCCTCTTTATTCAGCAGACGATCCCATCCTCACTGCTAACCTAGATAAAAATATCACCCTATACAGGTGTGGTGTATTAAACAGTACCGATACACCACGTAGTGTACAGCAAAAAATGTGATACAGCACAGACACCTGTTGAGTCATTTCTCTCATCGCATTTAGTTGCTGTTTTTATGACTTATTCCAGTTTAGTCAGCTTTTTGATTAAAAATGACCATGACAGAAAAACATCCTAAGTGTTTTGACAGGGAAAGAAATATAAGTAGTATTGTCAGTGTTTCTAAACATGGGAGCAAAGAACATTGTGGTCTGGATTACTCAGTGAAAATATGACAGGTCTGATCGATGTGTTTCGTACACAGTGACTGAAGGTAGGTGGAACGGTTTTCTACTGCGCGCTGTATAACTGTCTGCCGACGGTGGGCTCCCTCTGTCATTATCACACTTGAACATGGTACGATGAAGGAGAGCATCAAATGTGGCTGTTACAGGAGGGAGAGTCCAGTACTGGTGTCTGTGGCTTAGAGCTTTACACCAGAATTCCCTGTCTGTCTTCATGCTGTTTGTTTGTTTTCATGGCCTTAAAGACAGGTGCTTTTCTTCTGTGTACAGCTCCTAGACGAGCTGTCTGGAATGTGGCCCTGTAGGAAATGAGGTGGAAAGGGGTGGGCGGTTAATATTGGCATGGGATAAGCAGGGCATGATGAATAGCAGAGGGATGTAGGTGTAAGTACAGTATAGGAGCTGCACTGCCTTTTACAAACTTCTGGAACATTCTGTCCATTGCCTTCAGATGACAAATTGGGACGATTCGTAGCGTGAGGATACAGGTCTGAATATAGTGGCCAAACATGCGGCCAGATAGCAGTGTGTCATGTGCGTTGGATGACAACCTCCATATGGAACAGGACACCATGTCACGCGCACAGGGGCCACGAGCAGCAGACACGTAACACACACTCTCATCCTCGGCCACCCGGAATGCTCCGCAGTTTGAGTCCCAGTCAACACTTTCCCGTTGGGGAAAATCGGTCACCAACTGGGCATACCATGGGGATGCATGATTATCTGTGTGCGAGATTTACTGGACGCAACGCTGGATGTAATCTGATGTATAGAACTTCATGAAAACTGGCTCAGCTGCTGAGTAAATGCGCGTGGCGTTTTTATGTCGATGTCCTTCCTGCATTCCTTCCCTTAATATCCATCTGATGAAATGTTACACCGTTTAGAGATCTATGTGCATGTAATTTCCCGCGAGCTTCAGAGAATTGAAAGATGTAGCTCTGAATCAGGGTTATTATTGTTGATCTAACCTAAAACTATAACAGAGTATTTTTGTAAACTGAAATAAAATAATGCACAAAAATAAAATGAAAAACTATAACTAAACGAAAACTATAAATATTGCTTCTGAAACTGAAACAAAATAAAATGAAACAAAGCATCAAATACTTCCCAGTTTTAATACTATTTAGATAAAGTAACAATTTGTTCATCTTTAATGAACATTAGTAATACCTACATGGAGTATTAGTACATAGTGTGCGCCCTGTACTCATGCAGGATTATTTAGGTCAGACATAAACACTAAACAGAAATATACCTATAACATAAAATGAATAAAAAAGTTAAAAAAGAAAAATGCTTTACTTAAGGCTATTTTTTAGTAACTTATGAAAACATTCAAAATGCATTATAATGCACACAAATAACATTATAAACATGGCTTTGATATATTTATAAGAAGGCATAACAGTCATGTTTATTATGCATTATAACTGCCTTACGAAGCTTTCATCTAGTGCGCTACATATACCTTTATAACGCAGTACAGAGCATCCTTAATTTTTATACCAACCGTTATAACCGTGCCGCGTTACATAAAAACGCTTTTTTATATCTGCACGTAAACGTAAACGGGGGCCAGTCGGCTTCATTTCAGCTGGTTGTTTGTGTGAAGTGCTTAGACAGCTTGTTCATATAGCTGAAGATCCGGGGGGGGGGGGGGGGGGGGACTCACAGACATGGAGAATGCTTGCGTCTCGTGCAGGGCCGCCCCCCCGCCCGGCCTCTCCGCAGAGTCAGTCTGCTGCCTTTGGGTCCGTCTGTCGGAGCTTTGCGGTCCAGCTCTCTGCAAGGTGCCTGACACTTTGGCCCAGACTCAGGAGGGTGGGGGGACTCTTTGCCGGGACCAACATTCGGAAAGCGGGGGGAATTTCTCACATTCCGCTCCAGCCTCCCGCCATGCCGATTATGCCGCGGTGGCCCGTTTTCCGCCCTCTCCGCTGTGCCGTGCTCTTTGCCGACCACATCGCTCAGCACTGCTCCTCCTGCAGGGAAAAAAGAAAAACATCCACTTAATCTCTTGGTATATGTGACACTTACTGTTTAAGTAACTGTACTAAGTGTTTCTTTGTGCCAGCGGTCAAGTGCCTCGCCCTCACTGCACTTAAAGTTCACTAGTACCAAAACTGTATTGGTAATCAAAGATAATAAAGCTACACTGTGTCTGGAGCACAGAAGTCTCTTATTTGCCTCCTAAGATCAGGAAAATTAGAAACACAAACCAAGGTTCACAGCTTCTCATGTTCTGACATAACCCTGGGTCATTTTAAAGAAAATAACCCACATGTAAAAGTTTTAAGGCCATTTCAGGCGGCAGTGTTGGACATCATAGTGTCCATACTGACGTCTTTATTGTTTCCTCTGTGAAACGTAACCTCTTTTTGGCGGCTCTGTCCCCCTGCAGCCAGGGCGCCTTCTCCCTGAGTGATTTAGCTCTTATTTCCAGGCTCGTAGCTGGAACTTGTTACTCTGTTGTAACTACTTCCTAAGGCTGTGTTGGTCTGCGAAAGGGAGTGTAAATCTGCGGAATCTCTAGGGTAACGTAGTACATCCGTTTTATGGAACAGTATGTCCTACATTTTTCTTTTATTTTTAGTTTTATGTATTCTCTGTGCGGCTAGATGAGGATATAGATGTGCGGGGGGGGGGGGGGGGGGGGGGGGGGAGTAGAGAACAGGTTCTATATATAAGCAGACAGATTTGTATCTGAAAGATTTCAAATAGTATAGGCTCCCTTAGTATGAGTGCCTGCTAGTAACAGTATTAATCCATGTGTCTGCTAAGCAGTTCTCTTAGTTAGGGTCACTGGGTTTGGCTGAAGTCTGTCCCAGGCAGCATAGGGTGCCCTTCATTGGGCTGCCTGTCCGTCACAGGGCACATACATGGACATGGTCATACACGATGGCCAGTGTAGAGGTTCTGGTTAGCCTTTGGACTGTGGACACGATGATCCTGGTGGAGATGCATAGCAATGTGCTCACAGAATCAATGGGGGACACGGTGATCCTGGTGGAGATGCATAGCAATGTGCTCACAGAATCAATGGGGGACACGGTGATCCTGGTGGAGATGCATAGCAATGTGCTCACAGAATCAATGGGGGACATGGAGATCCTGGTGGAGATGCATAGCAATGTGCTCACAGAATCAATGGGGGACATGGAGATCCTGGTGGAGATGCATAGCAATGTGCTGACAGAATCAATGGGGGACACGGTGATCCTGGCGGAGATGCATAGCAATGTGCTCACAGAATCAATGGGGGACACGGTGATCCTGGTGGAGATGCATAGCAATGTGCTCACAGAATCAATGGGGGACACGGTGATCCTGGTGGAGATGCATTTTGTTTAACCAGAAAGAGAGCAGTAGGTGGCTCAGAGAGGGTCTTTGGCGAGACAGACTATTAAACATTAACCCAGCCAGTGGGTAGTGGGAAGTTTTAATGAAATAGTTTCCGACAGTGTTTGGGGGGGGGGGGGGGGGGCACACTCCCTGTGACCTTACTTACCAGAGGAGGAATATATCTGCAAGTGAAACAAAGGTGTGTCCCTAAAAGTCAGTCAGAGGACAAACTGTATGACCTCCGGCCGAGAATTCAGTATGAGCAGGGTAGTGTTTGCTTTGTGTTCGCACTCGTTTGTCATATCAAGTGTACTGTGTTTTAACCATGCAGCAGATCAGACGTTCAAAGGGGTGTGGCCATTAACTGTGACCAAACCCAGAACTGGTATGGCGCTGGTCCAGATCCCAGAAGTGCACTTGCGTACGTGCTTACAAGCAGGACTTGCCATGGAAAACTAGCCATCTATGCTAACTGTCAAACTTAAGTGGAGCTAATAAATGACTAAGCAAAAGCTACTGAATACTACCAGAGAGCAGAACTGACCAGTCCATGGACAGATCACATGCACCCCCAAACACCCCTAACCCCCTTTATCTATTAATGCTGTATAACAAAAATGCATGGCGGCTTGTTACTCTTATTATAATTACGGCATTTCTCGTGGCGTTAACCTTCCTATGGTGTTGGGGTCAGCGCCGACCTGTTTGTAAGGTTTAAATGCATAAGAGCACCACATAAATTTGTGCACTGCATTGACTTTGACAGGAACCTCTATTTAAACAAACAAACAAAAAATAATGCATTTATTAAATTATAAATGCTCAGGTCATGATTATAACAGCTCTGGTGTTCGCGTCGGCACCGACCCGTCTAACACAGGAGATGGGAACAGAAAACTAACACAGGACAAAGGTTAAAGAATGCTTGACCCCACAAAATTACAGGTAGCACTAAAACAATCTGATTTTAGCATTCAGATTAAAAAATAAACGTATGCAATACAGGTGAATAGTTTGAACACGTCAAGATGCATACAAAGGAGAGTGATAGTGTCACAACACATGACCTGGCCACCTGACTTAAACACAGTGGAAATGATTTTGGGGGAGTTTGAAAGGGAGAATGAAGGAAAAGTAGCCAATGAGAGCTCAGCATATATGTGGGACTTCCTTCATAACAGCTGGAACAGCATCCCAGGAGGCCACCTGAAACTGGCGTAGAGGAGGCAGTAGAGTCAGCCAGTCCCTGGAGTAATTGGGGTTAAGGGCCTTGCTCAAGGGCCCAGTGGTGGGATTGCTCTGCTGACTCAGGGATTCGAACCGGCAACCTTCTGAATCCCACCCCACAGAGCTGCTCCCCCCCCCCCCCAGCAACTTTTTTAAATGCCTTTTTGGTCAGTGTATAATCCATATATGCTGTTTTATAGTTTTGATGTATTTAGAATTATTGTAAAATGTAGAGAATACTACAACTAAACCTTTCTGTGGGTTGGCGTGTGAAACTTTTAACTGCTACTGTTC
This sequence comes from Brienomyrus brachyistius, assembly GCF_023856365.1. NCBI lineage: Eukaryota > Metazoa > Chordata > Actinopteri > Osteoglossiformes > Mormyridae > Brienomyrus > Brienomyrus brachyistius. Next base: position 46,192,741 of record NC_064533.1, on the reverse strand, counting down.
TTGCTATTGTTGTACTAATGTATTCTTTTTGCGGCTGGCGTTCCTGTTATTGCATGTATGTGTAGGCACTTACCATCAGCGTGACAGCAGCGCAGTTCATTGGCCGTCCAGCCAGGGAGCCAATCAAATGGCTCAGGCGTTGTAGCTTTATTCCTGTAAGGGGCACTAATTATAGTGAGCAGTGTCGCTCGTGCTGAAAATCTGCCAGGCACACCATCACATGCTGCACGAGGTGCTGAACCACCTGACAGAGTGGCGAGCGTCTTTGTGCGCCTACAGCGGAGACACATACTCCGAGGACTACAAGACATTGCGGGAACGTGCAGGTTCTACACCTCTCTTAGTGTTTTCTCAGGCACTTTGATACCTTCAAAAGCCGGTACAAATTCTGCAGTGGTGTGAAAGCTTGATAGATCTGGTCATGGTCGACATGAAACACTGTAGGACCTCATCTGGCCAGTCATTGTCACTGAGGGGCAGACATTTGTGTCACATCAGTCTGCTCTTTTCAGTCTGCTTATCACTTGCCCAAGGAAATGAGATAACAGGCTCTCGTAGTGCAAGAATCACACACAGCAATAGTGTTTAAAAAGACTGCAGAACGGAATAATTAGCATAACTTTAAAACATTGTGCAACGTTGAGTATTCAGTTCGGGTTGGCTGAAATAGGAAGACATAGATTGTGCTTAAAAATCACCACGTTCGTCCTTTAATACTGTACTGATTCTTCACAATAGAGCTGTATAAATTATAATCTATATAAACTATAAACTAAGCAGTGAAAGTAGCAAGAAAGTATGGATGCCGTAGAATGCTGGACCACAGTGGCATTATCCCGACGCTGCCGTCTTTTCTGCTTTGTGATCTTTGCATCGCTTCTTTAAAGGATTCAAAGGATTAAAAAATGTTTGTTGTCATTTGTATCAGTACAATACAGGGTAAAAATATGATGCTTCCTCGTGTGTTTCCTGAAGGTGAGGTAACTCACAGTAACAGCACATAGGATAACACTTAGATAAAAATCAAATATGAATATTTGAATATAAATGTGGATATGGAGATCTGGATGTATCTGGAAGAATACAGTAAGTATGGTATGGCTATGTACAATATTCACGCATAGCAGGAGAAAATTGCACAAACATAGTGCAAAGTGGAAACTACGAGGGGTTCGGGGATGTAATCATTGTGCGTACAGAGTAAGGAATGATCTGAAGTGCATTTCTGCTCCTAGATGTTATTTAATGTTTTTCTCACAACAAAACCATGTTATTAAAGGGGAATTCCACTGAAACCAGATATTTGCCTCTGTCGATTACCCCACACTACGCATGAGTTCGCACGATACGGAGCTTCTTTTGTTTCCTTACTTAATAATCTTGCTGTTTTGATGCGTTGTTTTGTGCCCTGTGGGTTACAGTTGGTATGTAACAGGTCTGTGAGCGTTTCAGCATTGTACTAGGGGTTCCCCATCCCCGGTGCTGGTCTGTAGAATGCTAGGGGGGAGGGGTCACATCAAAAGGCATTTTACCTTCATCACAGCATACAGAAATGGTACCTGAACCAGATCAGAGGGACCCTTGGCTTTTAATTTACTCTTCACAATATAGCGGTTGTTTTAGAAACATAGACAGAAGACAATATTAAACATACGTGTTTGGTGAGGTCAGACTGATGCATTATCATTATCCAAAGACCTTAAACACAAAGTGTAAGAAATGTCTTCCCTATCTCTTTTGGGACTGCAAACAGAACCAGGGATCCGGTAAATTCCTTCATTTTCAGGGTTTATGGCGGCTGGGACGTGACCAGCGGAGCACAAAATAGGCGCATGAAACACAGAGGATCAGATTGGCGGTAGTTTGGGTGTGCGCTTCGGAAGGAAGCAGAGGAGCCATAACAGGATTCAGGATTTAGGGTTGGTGTCAGGAGTCTTAACAAGTTTCCTAGGGGGAAGGAAAAACAAGACCCGTCAGTTCATATGCAATCAATAATGAGGAACAGGTGTAACACTCATAAATAATCTTGGTTTATATACTGTGCCTCCCCAAATCAGCCTCCAGCGAGAGTTATGTCATTTGTTATGTGAAATTTCGAGTCTTGTGTAGCACGCAAGTCTGTTACCTTTTGGATTCATGTAACAATTGTACTAGTGGGAGATCAACCAGGTGAATTTCATATTCCTGTGGGTGTCCTCGTTCTGAAAGTACTTGGGGGGCCATTTTTATAGTGGTATTTGGATGATATTGTGATGTGAAGGTTCCTTATATTTAGAACGTTTTGCAGTGTATTACAGTGTGCAAGCAGTGGGATGGATGACTCAGTAAATCCTACTGTGGTGCTTGTTGATGCTAAATGGATCGTCTGACGATCTGCTGACCATGCTGTTTAAATACTTTGCGGACACTGGATCACTTGTAGAATTCCGCAAACACAATGCATTCCAAAACAAAAGGGCTTATACATTCAACAAAGTAGACATGGAAATTCTAGGTGATGTCTGACCATTGTCATTTGAAATCTCTGTTATATTAGCACATATAAGGCTTGTATTAGCCTTATTATTGGGCACAGTGTGTGGCTAAGGGGGTTTTAGCAGTGTGCATGTGATTAGAAGGTTGTCCCATGTTGAACAGAGCAGGTTCACTGTTGGGCTCCGGATCTAGGCTCCTAACCCCTAATTGCCCTAAGGACTGACTGAACCTGCTTTAACAATTGTTCACTTTGGATTAACGTGTCTGCTGACCTCAAATGAATGTTTAACGTTGTGCATGTAGGCTTCAGTGCATCATAGACCGGCACTCGCTTCAGTGTCGGAGTGTCTGTGCTTCATAATCGTGGTGCTTCGCTCACATTCAAGGCCCTGCATTGTTGGACTCTGATTGTTGCCCTGAACTTAACCTTATGGAATTCTCTGTTGGGCATGAGGGCCTGTGGGTCTTCCATTGCTAGGCTTCTAAACTTAGATTCAAGATTCAAGGTCTTTATTGGTCATGTGTGACAGCTGCTTTGGAATGATGGCACATTCAGCACACATGGTTACAAAACGACTAAAGACAGAGTTCAAATTAGAACAGATAGATCAACACGGTAAGAAAAGCAGTGCAAAAACAAGACAGTGTGCTGATTTAGTGACTGATAAAGTGCAGTAACTGTGCAGTGTGGTTGCAGTGTGGCTGTTGGAAATGCCAGTAGCTTGGAGAAGGAAGCGCTTCTTCAGTTTGGTACTTAATCTTCTGGTGGTACAAACCCTGACACATTACTCCAAGTCATTATGGGCCTGCGCCCCTGCACACATACTTTCTATGAGGCTTTTAGTAAGAATATTATTTATTCATCGCTCTATACTGTATGTCTGCCGCAGATTACCATTCAGAGGGACAGCGGGTTGGACGTGAGCTCCCCAAAGCACGGCAAGGTCGACCCCAGGAATGCCCCCCACGTAGGAGGGAACCAGTGGGCGGGAGGCACAGGTTGGTAGACTTCCCACACAGATTGTTCCATAAACCGTAATCGTATGGGATGGGATTTTCCTGGGGATGGAATGTAATTGAAGCAAATAATTTAAATCAAGTCCGAATCTGTCGTGTCTGTTGTTATCATAGTCTCCAGAAACAAAATTCAGGAGTGTATTCCCATGTTCCCTGTATTTTAGGGAACATGAACCTCCTTTGGTAATAGTTCTCCAGTCCGAATTATCGTCTAGGTGATGAGGTCATATCTGTGATAACACACCTCTTTTTTGTAACGGGAAACAGCATTTACTTGCTAAAAATAGAGCTTGACTGGGTACTCAGCTTTCTACCTAAATGTCAACCTACACCTACAGTCTCTGCAAGGCTTTGAGTAGGCGCAGAGTAGTACAGCAGAACTGAGTATGCTGAAGTATGGTAAGGAAGAGAAGGTTCTCTTTTTATTGTGTTTGATCAGCATGTTAAAGCGATAGGTCATAAAAATTCTGTTGTCATTTGCTTTGTAACTGGTGTTAGCGTCTCGCTATCTCTGGCTGGCATTGACCGGCCATCAGGAAGTTCTGGAATTTTCCCAGTGGGCCGGTCTTGTGAGGGCTGGTCTTTCTTCTCCAACCCTGGCATGATTTAGCCTACATACCAGAGGCATCAACCTGTCCGATGACCTCGGCACGTTTCCAGGTCGATGGCAGGAGATGATTCACGGATAATGCTTTATTTCATTGGTGTCCAACCGGTCGATTGCGATCGGCAAAATATACACCTCCTCCCCCCCAATCAATTCCTGAGCTACCAGTACTCCTCATTTTTGGTAATTTGGGGAAATTGCACATATTTCATAT